>NC_141891.1:8972927-9275427 GCF_030686135.1 Camelina sativa | reverse complement strand
TTAAATTTTGGTGGTCGGTTACGTGAGAGGTTGTTTTTGCACAAGCTAGCTTAACTGATGGCCCCAATTGAAAATTATTCAAGATAATCAATTTATAAATGGGCCTAACTTTTAATCAGTGTGGCCTAACATTATAATGCTGGATCGTACGAGCCTTTAACTACATCTGTCCATGTATGCCGATCAGTTTTTGGATATAAGATGCATTTTCGTGTTATTGCAAAAACATTTCACATTTTAGATTAGGAAAACATTTACAATAAACTCAGTTTACTATTTGCGATGCAAAGAAAACTACAAATTATATTTGAAGTAAGTTACTCATACAGTCATACTTATGAAGTTTTACGAGGGGAAAAAAGGGAGAAAAAAATCGCGTTAAGGTTGGGCCGCATAATGGAATGTTTTTTTGTTTCTTTTCCTTTTCTATAATATAATATTAGAATTATTATATCTCTTTATCTCTCGTGCACTCCACCACCATCGATCAAAACGCTTAGGTCGGTTGCTTCCAAATTTCCCGTGACGTGAATTTCCCTTTTCCCAATTATCATTATACCAACCCCACTTTCGTTATACGATATATAATACATTCCAAAAGAGAATCAAGATTCTATATCTGTAAATGCTTATGTGACATTATTCCGTTAATTAATGTATATCGATATAATATAGTTCCACTATGTTTTGTGTTAAATATAATTTTTTGGTTAAAGTTTTGTCATGTAAAAATATGCACATATATCCCATATAAGAGAGAGAGAGAAAAGAAATTACAAAAAGAAAACGTAAAATTCTCTATAAAAATATGAAAATGCCGAGAAAATTGCGTAGCCGTGAACTATACAATATAGAAAAAAGTGAAAATGAAGGCATGGTGATATTTGATATTTCCTTTGGTTGTACTTTATCAAAGATACTATTAGACATCTTGCAGATGATGGAAGATTGGATAACTACAAACAAAATAGATATTCATGGGATCATGCTATTGCTGAGGCTAGCTCACGGATAATGGGCAGAGTAATCGTGGCGTGCAAGCCGACATAAAAAGCACACATCATGAATCAGTATAATTTACGGTCCCTTTTCAGGCTATTTTTTCTCCCACTTCTAAAATTGCAGTTTCTCATTTATCAGATTCATCCATCTCATGACTTCTAATTTATCCAAGGTTGTCTATTAGGTATAAAATTAGACATTGTTGATACATAATCACATATAATTAAACACATAATCTATAAATTATAGACTATAATCATATATTGAAGGCATGAAGTGTATATGAATTCTGATTTAGTCGGATCACCAGCTTAATTAAACTAATCATACTTGACAATATTATAGTTTCTCATAATTATTTTTTCCTACGGTTTACATTATCTACTGTCAGTTTGTGTATATGTGTGTTAGTTTTAATTCGTTGATTCCCTTGCGTCTATTTTGCTAGCCATTTATTTAGATTGACTAGGTTAAATTTAGTCTATTAGGTTTAGTTTGGTGTTCTCTTTGACCTTTGAGTTTTGACATTTTTGATAGGTTGTTAGAGGGATTAGTTAGAGATTTTGACTAGGAGGCTTTTAGTTAGAGATAAAAAGTCTCAACCACCAATAACTTATCTCGTTTAATATAGTACATACAATTGTTCTCATAGACACATGTGCATACGTAATATGATATTTAAAACCGTTACAGAGTTTGGCAAACGACATTGGACGATTAGGCCGTAATATATATATATATATATATATATATATATATATATCATTAGTGTATCTTTTTATAAGTTACAGTTAAAAAGGTTTGGCTATTTTGTAAGGTTTGCATGTGCAGTGAGAATCTGATCGGTCACATATACATGCCAATGACATGCGAACATTTTGAGATTAACGGGGTTGGTGTGCCGTGAACAATATTTTGGATTATGATCAATTCTTATATATTCTTTTATTCTGCCTCGATTGGCAGCCACGTATTTTTTTTTTACGTATTTAAACATTTATTACCATCATGATATGTTAAGTTTAGAAATTGAGGAAAGGTTATATCAGAGTATAGTGAACCGGGATTAATTAACTGGTTTATATATTGTATTGTTTATGTAGGATTAAGCTTCCTTTTACTTAATCTTAATCTAGTACATATACAGCTGTAATCATTCATTTACAGATTAATGAGAATAACAAACTTTCTCTCACTAAGCTCAGCTTTCTCTTCACTCTCTCTCTAGTTCTTGCTCGATTCTGTGTTCATCTTCTTCTTCTGTTCAATCCTGATATGGTATCAGAGCATCATCGATCATGAGCGCTTCTTCAGCTGAGCTTATTCTCATTCACATCATCTCTTTCATCATCTCTTTCTTTTTTGATTTTTGTTGTTTCATCGTATTAGCGATTCTTCAACTCGTGTTCGCATACGATTCTCTCTGAGTTCTTCTTTCTTTGACCTAATTGTTTTTCCGATTCTTATTTTGCTTTCAATCGGAACAATCTCTTATACTCAATTCGATTCTTCATCAATATGGGATCAAATCAACGTCCGACTACTTCGACGAATCAAAATTTGCGAAATCTGGGTGATGCAGGTACGGATCTCTACGAGAATCCTTATTTCCTTCATAGTACTGATCATGCTGGGTTGCAATTGGTTTCGGATCGACTTGTTTCGGGTTCAGATTTTCATTCTTGGCGTAGATCAGTACGGATGGGTTTGAATTTTAGGAATAAATTGGGATTTGTTGATGGTTCGATTCAAAAACCTCCCGTAGATCATCCGAGTCATGGTTCTTGGTCACGTTGCAACGATATGGTTTCCACTTGGTTGATGAGTTCAGTTTCAAAGAAGATTGGAGCTAGCTTTTTGTACATTCCAACTGCAGAAGGTATCTGGAAGAATCTCTTGTCTCGTTTCAAGCAAGATGATGCGCCTCAGGTTTATGAGATTGAACAGAGGCTTACTTGTATTCAACAAGGTTCTTTGGATGTTAGTGCGTACTACACTGAGTTAGTAACACTTTGGGAAGAGTACAAGAATTACATAGAACTTCCTGTTTGCACTTGTGGTCATTGCGAATGTGATGCAGCTGTTCTTTGGGAACGTTTGCAGGATCGTAGTAGAGTAACTAAATTCTTGATGGGGTTAAATGAGAGTTATGAACAGACGAGAAGACACATCTTGATGCTGAAACCAATACCAAGTATGGAGGAAGCATACAACATGGTTACTCAAGATGAAAGACAACGCACTGTTTCTCTCAAGCCTCTTGTCAAGTCTGATAATGTCTCTTTTCAGACGACTGGTAGTTATGAAGGTGATCCTTCTAATGGATCGTATATGGTGGAACCGTGTGAGTATGTGGCAGCTTACAACACTTATAGACCAAGGGGTAATAGACCGATGTGTACTCATTGTGGGAAGATGGGACACACGATTCAAACATGTTTCAAGGGTCATGGTTATCCACCTGGTTACAAATATCCGACTCAGAACAACTCAGGTCAAGGACAGAATACTCAGAGACCTTCCTTTGTGCCTCGTGGTCAGGCTAATCAAAACAATCAAGGTCAACATTATCCTCAAGGTCAGTCTAATCAGAATTTTGGTCCACGATCTGGTATGTCATAACCAAGGATGGTGGCGAATGTTCAGGTTGATGGAGGCATGCCGTATTATCCTCCTGCTCCGGTTAATGCTTTTAATCTGGATGTGAGTCAGTTGACTTAGAGTCAAGCTCAGGATCTGATCAGTCAACTTTCTCGAGTTCAGATTACAGAACCAATGGTCAATCAACTATCACATGTTCAGGTTTCCGAAGCTTCAGCGCCTAAAGTTTCTTCTTCTCGTGCATCTATTACAGAATTAGGGGTTATGGCTCCTCAATCGTCTTCTGGTACAGTCTTCAATATCTCTTCTAATCTTAGATATGAGAATAGTAATCTCACATATAAACATCACGTTCTCTCTTCTCTTCATAGTGTTTTGCCTAATGGTGCTTGAATTATTGATAGTGGGGCAACTAGTCATGTTTGTTGTGATCTCTCTAAGTTTAGTGAAACTTTTTTAGTCTCTGGCATCACAGTAGCTTTACCTAATGGAACTAGACTCCCTATTAACCAAACTGGCACCATTCATTTGTCTGATTCATTGATTCTTTATAATGTTTTCTATGTTCCATCCTTTCGTTTTAATCTCATTAGTGTTTCGACTTTGCTGCATGATAATCAATGCTCTGCCCATTTTTATCCTACATCATGTTTCTTACAGGAGTCTTCTCAGGGATGGATGATTGGGAGTGCTAATCTTTTTCACAATCTTTACATCTTGAATGAACACTCCCTATCTACACCTGCTAAGTCTCCTGTCATCAATCAAGTCTCTGGATCCTTTGTGGATGAAGGAATTCTTTGGCATCAACGCCTTGGGCATCCTTCAAACGCCAAGTTACAGCTTATGTCGGGTAATATTTCTCTTAATAAAACAAGTGTCTCTCGTCTAGATCATTGTCCAGTTTGTCCATTAGCTAAACAAAAACGTTTGTCTTTTCCTTTTCATAATCATGTCTCTGAGAAACCATTTGATTTGATACATCTAGATATATGGGGTTCTTTCTCGGTAGAGTCTATAGAAGGATACAAGTATTTTCTTACCATAGTTGATGATTGTACAAGAGTGACTTGGATATATATGTTGAAAAATAAAAGTGAAGTTACTCATGTCTTTCCTACGTTTATGAAACTTATTGCAACTGAATTCAATACAAAGATAAAAGCAATTAGAACTGATAATGCCCCAGAATTAGCTTTTAAGGATCTTGTTAAAGAACATGGCATGTTTCATTTCTTCTCTTGTGCTTATACTCCGCAACAAAACTCAGTAGTGGAAAGAAAACATCAACATTTGTTAAATGTGGCTAGAGCTTTGCTTTTTCAATCAAATATTCCTCTTGTCTATTGGAGTGATTGCATTACTACTGCTGCTTTTATCATAAATAGAATACCATCTCCTTTACTTGATAATGTTTCTCCTTTTGAAAAGTTAATGCATAAGAAACCGGATTATAAAGCTTTTAAGTCATTTGGTTGTCTTTGCTATGTTAGTACACTGCAAAAGGATAGAACAAAGTTTACACCGAGAGCACAGTCTAGTGTCTTTTTGGGATATCCTTCAGGATACAAAGTTTTGGATCTAACTACGAATGTTATTTCCATTAGCCGTAATGTTGTTTTTCATGAACATATTTTTCCATATCTTGCTTCCGAACCACACACTGCTGATCTATTTTCGCATACCATTCTACCATATCCAATTCCTTTTGTTCCTGATATGCCATCTACATCTATTACTTCAACTGGTTTGCCTGATGTCATTAATTCTGCACCGCATCCTATACATTCATCATCATCACCATCAGTGCCAAGTAGGGAGAATAGGGAGCCTAGGGAACATAGGGAACCTGTTACTGTTTTACCATATACTACATCTGTTTCTTTACCTACGGAGAGACCAAAACGAAATGCTAAAGTCCCTAGTTACTTATCTGAGTATCATTGTGCATTGGCTACTGTCTCATCTATTCTTCCCCCTAATCATACTACCCCATATCCACTATCTTGTGTTCTATCATATGATTGCTTCAACCCAAATTATTGTTCCTATATCTTATCCTATTCAATGGAGACTGAACCAAAGACCTTTGAAGAAGCCATGGCGTCTGATATATGGAAAGGTACCGTTAATGAGGAACTGGATGCGATGGAGATAAATGGAATCTGGTATGTTACTTCTTTACCCCTGGAAAGAATGTTGTTGGCTGTAAATGGGTATTTACCATCAAATATAATTCTGATGGTACTATTAAGAGGTATAAGGCACGTTTGGTGGCTAAGGGATATACTCAGCAGGAAGGTGTTGATTTCAATGAGACTTTCTCTCCTGTGGTGAAGCTAACGAGTGTCAAACTTATGTTAGAACTGGCAGCTACACATGGATGGGAGTTATCTCAAATGGACGTCTCTAATGCATTTCTGCACAGTGAACTTGATGAGGAGATATATATGAGTTTACCTCAAGGCTATACTCCAGGTAATTCACAAGTCTTACCTCCAAATGCTGTATGCCGCCTTCGTAAGTCAATATATGGGTTAAAACAAGCTTCTAGGCAGTGGAATCGCTTGTTTACCTCAGTCTTACTTGATGATGGATTCTTACAATCTCAGGCAGATACATCTTTATTTGTTAAGTTCACAGCAACCAGTTTTCTAGCAGTCTTAGTGTATGTTGATGACATTGCTATTGCTAGTAATAATGCTGAGGATTTGGCTGCACTTAAGGCTGTCTTTGCTCGCGCTTTTAAAATCAAGGACTTAGGTCCTCTGCGATTTTTTCTTGGGCTGGAGATAACAAGAACGAGCAAGGGTATATCTGTTTGTCAGCGAAAGTATGCTCTGGACTTACTGGAGAACACTGGATTATTAGCGTGCAAGCCGGCTATTGTTCCCATGGATCCATATGTTCACCTTACGAAGGACACAAGTACTCTTTTGGATTCGGCACGGCCTTACAGGGAGATTATTGGACGCCTTCTTTACCTCACGATCACAAGACCTGACATCACATTTGCAGTACATCATCTCAGTCAGTTCTTACAATTCCCTACTGATGCTCATATGCAAGCTGCACATCGGATTCTCAAGTACATCAAAGGTAGTCCAGGTCAAGGTCTGTTATACTCTACATCTAATGAGACTTGTGTGAATGCTTTTGCGGATGCGGATTGGGGAACCTGCACTGATACAAGGCGTTCGATTACTGGATTTTATGTTTACATTGGTAAGTCACTTGTCTCTTGGAAAACCAAGAAACAGCATGTTGCGAGCCATAGCAGTACGGAGTCTGAGTATAGGAGCATGGCTGAGGTTACTCGGGAGGTCCTATGGATTCAGCAACTTCTTCGGGATTTTCGAGCTCCAGTTACCTCGATTGCTAAGCTCTTCTGTGACAACAAATCTGCAGTGTACATCGCCACAAATCCAGTGTTCCATGAAAGAACGAAGCACATAGAGATTGATTGCCACATTGTGCGAGATCAGATCAAGCTTGGGAACCTGAAGACACTGCACATTGGAACAGAGAACCAACTTGCTGATATCCTGACTAAGCCTTTGCAGACACGACAATTCCATTCTTTACTTAATCGAATGGGTTTGTCAAACCTTTACAATCCTTCTATGGATCCGGATTGAAAGGTTTGAGGGGGTGTATCAGAGTATAGTGAACCGAGATTAATTAACTGGTTTATATATTGTATAGTTTATGTAGGATTAAGCTTCATTTTACTTAATCCTAATCTAGTACATATACAGCTGTAATCATTCATTTACAGATTAATGAGAATAACAAACTTTCTCTCACTAAGCTCAGCTCTCTCTTCACTCTCTCTCTAGTTCTTGCTCGATTCTGTGTTCATTTTCTTCATCTGTTCAATCCTGATAGATTAGGTTGGTGGGAGTGACTCAGTAAACCATATACCCCAAAGTAGATCAGAAGGCCGTGCTCTAGTTGTATAGTTTTTTAAGTCAATAGTCTATTACTTAATGTATATATCTATGTCCATGCCAAATGATGAAGTAGTCTAGCTTATTTAGCCAACATAGTATAGTACAAAGGAATTTGATGAAATACTATTTTTCATGGACCACTTTTTCAAAAGTAGGATTAAGGTAAAATGTATAATAATTAATACAATACTCTACCATAATGTTTTTTAGGGAGTGAAACTCTTAACTTATAAAGAAAAGATTAAAAGGGTTGTTTATTTATTTTTTACGATCAATGAAATTGAGTGTTTTTCATAAATTTTGTCAAAATAAGTACTATCATCCATCTTATTTGTTTTGTATCAACTTTTTGTTTCACAAGAACTTTTACCTGAAATCACAATTTTTATCAAAACAGATATTGATATGTTTAGTGATCTGGGGTAATTAACGACATTCTCAGTTAACAATATTTAATTGTTGTTCTTTAAGAGATGGCAGACAATAATAAAATCTTCAACGCATTTGCTCAAATTGGGGAAATCTCATCCTACACTGCTGGTTTCAAAGTCAAAAGAAGTTAGTGGTCACATTTTCCAAATTTGTTGTTGCTCAATCAATTGAAACTTTACGTAGAGTACTGTTAATTATAGTAGTTCTGTTATGTTTTTAAGACGATAACGTCGCCTTGTAAGGCATAGTTGTATTTAATAAAAACATAAATTCTTGATAAGAGGGTTATTTATTTTGATGATCCAAAAATAATTTAATATTTTTAGATTTTGAAATATTTATTTACTTATTAGGCTAGCTCAAATTCCACTACATTTATGATACAACATTCTCTAAAAAATTCCAAAATATATACACCGTCAGTCCGTTACCCTATATAAAATTAAAACCAATAATGATGTTATCAAAAATCGAATTATTTATGTTTGTCCCTTATATAAATAAACTCCTCCTTTCATAACAACAACAAAAAATACATTTTCATTTCTCCCCTAGAAAAAACCGCCATGCCAACCTCTCTCTCCACCTTTGGTTTCCTTCTCCTCCTTCTCTTCATCAGCCACGAGGGTGGCTTCATAGGAACCGCCGATGCCGAACATGACCTCATAGCCACTGATTCCCATAACCATCGGGTCCATCGCCATCGTCGTCACCGTGGCCACCGTCGTGGAGAAGAGTTTGAGTACTCAGCAATATCGTGTAGAGCTTACTCAGCCTCCTTGGACGAGTTTGGCGCCGTGGGAGACGGTGTGACCTCAAATACGGCGGCGTTTCGTGACGCGGTCTCACAACTTAGCCGTTTCGCTGATCACGGTGGCTCATTGTTATTTGTTCCCGCTGGACGGTGGCTCACCGGAAGCTTTAACCTCACCAGCCATTTCACGCTCTTTCTCCACCCTGATGCTGTTATCCTCGCCTCTCAAGTAAGTTTTATGTAAAAAAAAAAAAAAAGTAAGTTTTATGTAACCATTATAAAATTGTTCATTAGTCTATTATAATTATATAAAAAATTAACTAGGAACACCCGTGACACAAAACTCCATAAACGTCTTAGATGAAATGGTATTCTTTCTCTGTTGCTAATTTTGTGTTGTTGCAATTCATACATACAAATTAAACATTCACGTGACATTTGCTGGCCAGCTTCTTCTTATGTGGTTGGGCCATTCAAGCTATGCTTTTTTTCGTTATACCAACAAAAAAAAAAAGTCATGGTTCTATTAATTAGTAAATAGTTTGTGTACATAAAAAGTAGTACACATTCGTAATTGTGAGATTTGAAAAACATTAAAAAACATTTATTAGAATGCGTTACTCTAAATTCTAAAAGTAGAGGGTATAGGGTAAAGTGGTGGTTACGCAAAGACAAAAAATAGGCAAACGTAGTGGGGATCAATATTGGACGGTTTTAACTTTTAAGAGTATGTGACCCATACTTGTTTGGAAGATCTCACTCGTCCATTTCGATTCCAAAACTGAGCCACATGTTACTTTTGGCCTTAGCCTAAAGTAGTTCTTTTTATTTCCTAGGCCTAAAGCTAACCAAAATTAAGAGAGACCCTTTTCAGGATTATACTTGTTGAAACTTATTCTAAAGTTGTTGTAAATGTCATATTGTTAAATAGACAAAGTTTGACTTGAAAGCTAACTATGAAATAATTGTTGGTTCTAACGTTATTAATAGGAAGAGAGTGACTATGAAGTGATAGAGCCATTGCCTTCGTACGGGCGAGGGAGAGACACAGATGGTGGAAGATTCATCAGTCTACTTTTCGGTTCAAACTTAACCGACGTGGTTATCACCGGTTAGTACTTCCGAACCAACTAAAATATCTGAAAAAAACTACACCTTAGCAAACTGATAAAAATTGTGATTATTGAATTTTGAAAGGTGAGAATGGGACAATTGATGGACAAGGAGAGCCATGGTGGGGAAAATTCAAGAGAGGAGAACTAAAATACACAAGACCCTATTTGATTGAGATCATGCATTCTGATGGTATCCAAATCTCCAATCTCACTTTCTTGAATTCTCCTTCTTGGCATATTCACCCGGTCTACAGCAGGTTAAAAAAAAAACAACCCGGTTTAACCATTCGGTTATCAAATTATTAACCTATTATAAACCGGTTTTAATTATTTTCTTGTAAAATGCAGCAATATATTAATCCAAGGTTTGACAATATTAGCACCGGTCACGGTACCAAATACCGACGGAATCAACCCCGGTACGAACTCATTTAACTTCCAATAACCGGTTTTTCTAAAGAGCTGGCTGAAATTAACTAATTAGTACCGGTTTTGTATCAGATTCTTGTACCAACACGAGGATCGAGGACTGCTACATAGTCTCCGGTGACGATTGTATCGCCGTAAAGAGTGGATGGGATCAGTACGGAATCGCATACGGCATGCCTACGAAACAGCTTTTGATCCGACGGCTCACATGCATTTCCCCAGACAGTGCCGTGATCGCTCTCGGCAGCGAGATGTCCGGTGGAATTGAAGATGTTCGAGCTGAAGATATCGTCGCCATTGACTCTGAATCTGGAATCAGGTATGTAACCACCCGGTTCACTTAAATCAACCGGTTTAGTTTGGTTTTGGTTAACAAGATACCGTTATTTCAATCTCTACAGGATCAAAACAGCTATTGGACGAGGCGGATACGTGAAGGATGTGTACGTAAGAGGAATGACAATGAAGACAATGAAGTATGTGTTTTGGATGACCGGGAGTTACGGTTCTCATCCGGACGAGCATTACGATCCGAAGGCGTTACCAGTGATTCAGAACATCAACTACCAAGACATGGTAGCGGAGAACGTGACGATGCCAGCTCAGTTGGCTGGTATATCAGGAGACCAGTTTACAGGAATCTGTATCTCTAACGTGACGATCACTCTATCCAAGAAACCTAAGAAAGTGCTTTGGAATTGTACTGATATTTCTGGTTACACCAGTGGAGTGACTCCTGCGCCGTGTCAGTTGTTGCCGGAGAAGCAGCCGGGGACGATTGTGCCGTGTAACTTCCCGGAAGATCCGATGCCTATT
The DNA here is from genome assembly GCF_030686135.1 of Camelina sativa. NCBI lineage: Eukaryota > Viridiplantae > Streptophyta > Magnoliopsida > Brassicales > Brassicaceae > Camelina > Camelina sativa. The sequence goes on along the minus strand of NC_141891.1, from coordinate 9,264,325 downwards.
GATGAAGTGAAGCTTCAACGTTGCTACTCTAGAAGAAGGAATATGTGATTATGTTTTTTTCTTACATATATATTTCTTGGGTTATAAGTAAAACGTGTTATCAAATTTGGACAGATTTGATTGAATAACAGACAAAGCTTTATTCGAAACGTGTTATCAAACGTGTTATCAGAGCAAAAGGACAAGGCTCGTGATAAAGCCAGTGAGTCCTGGATACGTCCCTCTCTCCCGCGGGATTCTAAGACAGCACATAAGGTGATTCAACAAACTTCTTCTCAATCATCTAGGAATCCTCCTAGGGAGCAGAAAAAGAAAAATGCTCAAAAATCAAATTAAATGTCCTTGTTTTTTTGGAATGTAAGCGGTCTAAATAAATCTACAAAGCATTCCATAATAAAGAAGTGGGTGGATGATAGTAAATTTCAGTTTGGATGTCTGTTGGAAACTCGAGTAACAGAAGGAAAAGCTATGCGGCTGAGGAAAAAGGTGTTCAAAGACTGGTCTTTATTGACTAACTATGAGCATCATCCTTTGGGGCGTATTTGGGTTGTTTGGAGGGGTAATGTAAGACTTACTCCGTTTTATAAAAGTAGTAAACTTATAACGTGTTCCGTCAAACTAGAAGAGCAGGAGGAGGAATTTTTTTGCTCTTTTGTTCATGCGGCAAACAGTGTAGAAGGAAGGAAGGAGTTGTGGACAGATTTGAGAGCACATTACGCTTCTCCAATTGTTCGTAACAGACCTTGGTTGGTTCTGGGAGATTTTAATGTGACTTTGGAGCTAGACGAGCATTCGGGAGTGGACACTCGACCTACTCTCTTTCCGGGGATGCATGATTTCGTTCAGTGGTGAATGACTGTCAGCTTAAGGATTTGGCCTATCATGGCCCTTTATTTACATGGAGTAACAAACAGGATGGTAACTTGATTTCGAAAAAACTGAATCAAGTTTTGGTCAATGACAACTGGTCCTCCTCTTTTCTGCAATCTTACAGTGTGTTCGAAGCTGGAGGAATATCGGATCATTTACGATGTAGAGTTCATTTAAGTGGGGTTGCAGGTACAAGTATCTCCCGACGACCATTCAAGTTTGTGAATGGTATTGCTGAAATGGAGGAGTTTAAGCCTCTTGTCAAAGAGTTATGGGAGCGCACGGATGGGATTTATTTGTCAACTTCATCGCTCTACCGGTTTTCAAAAAAGCTCAAGCTTTTAAAACCGCGTATCTGATGTTTGGCAAGGAAGAAGATGAGTAACTTGTACAAACGGACTAAGGATGCGTTGGAGGAGTTGTGCCGGAAGCAGGAGGCCAATTTAGCTTCCCCTTCTGTTTCTGCTATGGAAAAGGAGAAAGAGGTTTACGTATGATGGGATCATGTCTCTGTTCTTCAGGAGAAGTTTTTGAAACAGAGATCAATATTGCACTGGCTCCAAGTGGGCGATCGGAACAACAAGGCATTCCATCGTGCTGTGGCCACTCGAGAGGCTGTGAATACGATGAGGGAAATTGTAACTCAGAATGGGCGAATGCTAAAGACCACAGAGGATATTAAAGCGGAGGCTGTGTCTTTTTTTCAATCCTTTCTCCAAACTATATCTGCTGACTATGAGGAGATGTCAGTGGACTGTCTTGCTGATTTGTTGCCATTCCGTTGTTCAGAGGCAGATTGTCGCTGGCTCACTAGGGTTGTCACGGGGGAGGAAATTAAAAAAGTTTTGTTTGCTATGCCAAGTGACAAGTCACCGGGCCCAGATGGCTACACAGTCGAATTTTATAAAGTCGCTTGGGACATCATTGGTTATGAATTCGTTGTTGCGGTCCAGTATTTTTTTGCCAAAGGCTTTCTACCAAAGGGACTCAATGCCACGATACTAGCTTTCATACCGAAGAAAAAGGATGCTAAAGAGATGAGAGATTATCGACCGATCTCCTGCTGTAATGTTCTTTACAAGGTTATCTCGAAGGTTATTACCAATAGACTTAAACGCATCTTGCCTGAGTTTATTGATGGGAACCAATCAGCGTTTGTGGCGGATCGGTTACTTATTGAAAACGTACTCCTTGCAACAGAGCTGGTGAAGGACTATCATGCGAATAATATCTCTACAAGGTGTGCGGTGAAAGTGGATATTTCAAAGGCCTTTGATTCAGTTCAGTGGTCTTTTCTGTTCAATGTTTTAAGCACTTTGTAGTTCCCTCCTGTCTTTATCCATTGGATCTCTCTATGTGTCACTATGGCTTCATTCTCGGCTCAGGTGAATGGAGAGCTTTCGGGTTACTTTCGCAGTGCTAGGGGACTGGGTCAAGGCTGCTCGCTCTCGCCCTACCTGTTTGTCATTTGTATGGATGTTCTATCCAAGATGTTGGACAAAGCCGCTGACTCGCAGGACATTGGATATCACCCGCGATGCAAAAATCGTCGGTTAATGCATCTTTGTTTTGCCGACGACCTCATGATATTATTGGATGGTAAAGTTAGATCAGTTGATGGTATTGTCCAGGTTTTGAATATTTTCGCTAAGCGTTCAGGCCTAACCATAAGTATGGAGAAAACAACTTTGTATCTTGGAGGAGTTTCCCTGGATAATACTGCACTTTTGGGCAATTGGTATGGTTTCGGATTGGGACAGCTCCCTGTTAGATATCTTGGACTCCCCTTAATACCTCACAGACTCACTACAGCAGAACTCTCCCCTTTGTTTGATCAAATTTGTAACAGGGTAAAAACGTGGATGGCATGCAACCTCTCCTTTGCGGGTCGTCTCGACCTCATACGCTTGGTGTTATGGTGTACAGCAAGCTTCTGGATGAGTGCTTTCAGGCTTCCGCGGGAGAGTATTCGAGAATTTGACAGTATATGCTCTGCTTTCTTATGGTCTGGTCCGGCTCTGAATGCTAAGAAGGAAAAGTTGTCATGGACTGATGTATGTAAACCTAAGTGTGAGGGTGGATTAGGATTGAGATCACTGAAGGAGACGAATGACGTGAGTTGCTTAAAGTTGATTTGGCGGTTGGTCTCTGGTGGGGATTCGTTATGGGTTAAATGGTCTCGCATGAATTTATTTAAGGATGGCTGTTTCTGGTCTGTTAAACCTGCATCTCTCTCGGGCTCCTGGATGTGAAAATGTTTGCTGAAATATAGAGACTTGGCAGAAACTTTTGTAAAAGTGGAGGTTAATAATGGGGCTCTCACATCGTTCTGGTATGACAACTGGTCGAGCCATGAATATTTGTTGGATAAAGTTGGTTCAGGAGGCATGATTGATTTAGGGATAAGAGAACATATGTCTCTTCATGATGCTTGGTATAATCGGAGACGACGGCGTCACCGTGTTGAGTTGTTCAACGAAATTGAGGATGCTCTGCATCAAGCGTTTCAGACTAGAACTACTTCTCAGGCTTATCGTGTCTTATGGCGAGGTAAAGGTGATGTTTATAAGGCCACCTTTTCGACTAGGGATACATGGAACCATATTAAAACAACCTCCAACCTGGTTGCTTGGCATAAGGGCGTTTGGTTTGCTCATGAAACACCTAAATATTCCTTCTGTACTTGGCTTGCAGTACACAACCGACTGTCCACAGCCACAGGTGATCGAATGGTTTATTGCATACAAAAATGGAGAAGGAGAAGATGTTTCTTGGACATTAAATATACTTAGGTCAACACACCAAAGTCTCTCTTTGGGGTTTTTATTATTATTTTCTCTTACCTGATGTCCGCGGTTAAGAAAGTCATGGGTCAATTTGTGCAAGGCTTGCCTTGAAATTTCAAATGCCTAAAACGACAGAAGAAGAAAATGTAGGGAAATTGCATGTGTTATATTTGTTCATCTTAGTTGAGTTATATAATGTGCATGTGTAAATCAGTAAATGTACCACATTAACATTTTACTGTTATTTATCTGTTCCAAACATCCAACTCATCAAAATTGTATTTTCTTCAACAATTTACTGTTATTAAAATTGAAGTTTCTTTTAATATTTTACTGTTGAAATGTTATGAAAAGTGAAGTTTCTAGTAAAATGTATTTAAAATTTCATATGAAAATTGAAGTTTTTTTTGTCTCCATCTTGCATTTTCAACTACTACATCAATTACAAACTAGGGTTCACACCTCTGAATTGAAATTTCAATGTAGTTGCAAAATGAAATGTGTCGTTATACAGAAGTTTCATAGAAGAAATGTGTTGTGTAATGCATGTAGATGTATATTATGGAGACTTTGGTCTTTTGGCCATACACAATAATATTGCAACCGATCGAGTATTTCTTCATCTTACATATATGTTTGTCAACCAATCCTTCTTTGTGTTATTCATTTTGGCCAAATTGTATGTTTTATATTGGTCCAAAATGCACATAAAGGATCCATATTTTTGGTATAAAGGAATCAACACTTAATTTTTTTTTTTTTTTGAATAAAATGTAAATCAACACTTAATCGATCTACTCAGGCAAATAGAGTGTTTAATTTAGATTCATATTTGTGCTGATTTTTTGAACTTATGAAACTTTTGATGTCAGGAAGATATCACACACAAAAACACATGTTTGATAGCAGTTGATAGTTAAGCCTCGAACTCTCTTTTATCATATATTATTTTATTTTCGACGTACAACTAAATTGATATAGCTAAATCCTAACAAGGTATTACACTAGCAGACAACAGTCATCGCTAAACATATAGTTTGATAATGAAAAACTCAAGTAAAAGAAACAAACATAGTTTTATGAGAAAGTAACGCAACAAAAGCGAAGTACATAACTCAAATCTTCTTGATTCAGAATGTCACATTTTCTTATGATAACCGGATTTTGACCCGGGTAGATTTCATCTGCCGGATTAAGAATTCAAGTCGTTCTTCACTAGCTAGCCCAAACTACGAAAATTTATATCTCAAAGATCTGAACTTACAAGGCAAAGGTTAAAATCGATCTCTGTTGCCAATATTCTATCTGTAGGCGGCTTATGTTTTAACTTCTGATCCCATGTATCTACTTTGACAACGGAAGGCTTCAAAATAACATCATGTGGAGTCTCCTATTCATAAGCATACACATCAAAAACAGAAGAGGTTCCTAGAAAAAAAGAACTCGGATAGAGGCAGAGAGACAAATGGAGTTACTCTATTATAGCCCTTGAGTATCTGAGATATATCTTTTTTTTTTTTTTTTTTCTTCTAGTAGCTAGATGATACTGGTTTTGGCGATTTAGAGCGAAGTAGAGATACCGACTCAATTGGCTATAATCGAGAGACCAGTTTACTGAAATCTGTATCTCTAACGAGACCATCACTATCTCGAAGAAAGAGCTAAGAAAAGTGCTTGCTAAGATCCCTTGTATAAAATAATATTAATAATCTAAAGCCCCCAAAAAAAAAGAAACAAATTATAAATAAAGAGCTTCGGGTCCTCTATAATCCCTAAATCTGAAAACCCTAGAACTGGTATCTTTTGTCCATGTGTTAATAATATTATCCTGCAGAGTAATCCAATAACGAATGTCATGACATGAGAAGTTAAAAGGAAAAGAGCGTTATCCCCCTGAAAAAGATAAAAGTAAAAAATAATATAAATAAAGAGCTTCGAGTCCTATGAAATCCCAAAATCTGAAAACCCTAGATCTGATATCTCTTGTCAACCTCTCTCTCTCTCTCTCTCAATGCATAACGTGAACAACTACTCTGCCGGGAAACTCCCCGACGGCATGGACAACGAAACCCCGTACCCTAGCGGTGGCTTCCCGGTAATCATCCTCTCCTTATTGCTCTCTTTAATTCTCTAATTAATGATAAAATTATTTTATCTTTGAAAAACTCTAATAAATCTCATATCTATTGTCATCCTAACGTGAATCAGTTCGCTTCCACGAATTTCGGCTATTACGCAATCCCGCCGGTAATCATCCTCTCCTTTGATTCTCTAATTAATATGATAAATGATTTGTAGTTTTCAAATCCCTACCTCTGATATCTCTTCTTTTCATGTATAACTCTAGAAGTGTACGTGTAACGCATACCAGGTAATCCTTCTGGCTCTTTGATTGATTCTCTAATAATAATCGTTTTCTTCATAAATTTAATTTTTACCTACCTACCTACCTATATCATGTGACAAAATTATTACACCTTTTGTACTGATTATTAGGGTTCTGGGTTAAAGTTCTCCTTTACGAGAGGACAACAGTGGTAACTTTACTACGCTTTTTTAATTTCGAGATTTTTATATATATATATAATATATGAGGATGTATGTACGATGTGTTAATTACATTAATAATAAAATTTGTTATCCAACAGTTGGGTTATTGGTGTTGATGGATTCGACACCTCCCTTCCTGCGGATGAAATCAAGAAGGCGTTGAAGGATCACTTCCGTTCATGTGGAGTAATCCTTAAAGTTGAATTGCCCGGACTCACCAGGTTTGTTTTGTTTTTTTTTTCTTTCTTTTTGCGATAACAAAACCTTTTAAGCTCGAACGAAACCAGTTTGTGAAATGTCTTTTTGTTTGTTTTTTGTTTTGTTAACAGTCCTGCTTCTGTTATTATCGTCGGAGATGACGCAAATGACAAGGCCTTGGAACTTAACGGAAGTGAAGTGGGAGGACGGAAGCTAGTTGTTACTGCTGAGGTTTGGCCAATGGTGAAAATATCGGATGGTCCTCTTTCTTTCGGCGCGGCTAATCAGATGACGGAGGACTAGAAAGCTTCTTAGACGAAGCTCAGAATCTCTGCTCTTTGGTGTTTTCAGATCGTGTGATACAATGCATAAAATAATCGTCAAACGCACATATATATATTTTGCATATATCCGCCTATATATATTATTAATTAATTATTTGTGAACAGAACAAAACAGAGTCTTAAGTCTTAACTTGACACCTAAGTAACCAAATAACAAGTGCTTCTTTTGCGCCCTGTCTTTAACTGAAATCATCTGAAATTAAGTGTTTATCCGGTTCTGTCACATTTGTATCAACTGTGTCAGTTTCAGTTTAAGATATATTCAAGTAGGTCCACCCAAACTGATGGCACCTGAAGGATTCCAAGCAAAAACCCTGCAGAATGATATTAAGTAAATAATGTCATGACAAATTGACAAGCCACAGAAGACTCTTGAGATTAAGATAAGAAATTTAGAGGGTTGGGGAACCAACATTTGTAAGGAATTTGAGTGAGTCCGAACACTGAAATCCGACTAGAAGTTCAGGACTCAACTTGAGAAACACTAGATTAGGAAGCTACACGTTCAGGACTCAACTTGAGAGTGGACTTCCTTTAACCTCGCATTTATCCTTGAAAATATTGATATCACCGATCTCATCTAATTTTTGCTTTAGGAAGCTCATCAATGTGTTTCGTAGATCTCACCCCTAAAATTTATGAACAGTTGAGGCTTCCGCGACCGCGACTGAGAAGATTTTGTCATTTAGGTTAGGATTATGGTTAAAATATGAATGTTGAAGAGTTAGACAAAGCTTGGTTGCAGAGAAAAATGACAACACACCAAAGTCTCTCTTCTATGTTTTCATAATTTTATATTACCAAATGTCCAAAACGCGATTAATAATAAGTCCACATGGGTCACTGTCAGTTTATATATGTGGAAGTGGAATGTGGTAGTAATGAAATTCAGAGACCAATGTAACTCTGCTATGGTTCAAAATATGAATTTACTACACAGATTTACAAACGAGTGAACGACTAATGTTAAATTTATACACTTGATTCGTACAAAAATCTTCTTATTTTACATTGATATAAATTCTATATATACAAATCTACCTTAGTAAAAGAAGTTTATATCTAAGAGATATTATCTCCAATCCAACAATGTAGACGTTTTAGATAATTGTGTCCATCTTGCATCTTTAACTGCTACATTAAAAAAATTAGGTTCTTTACCTTAATTGATTAGTGTGACAACGAGAAAATCTGTCGTTACGCAGGATAAATTATGTAATCGAAGAATTATATATTGCTTCATGTTTATTATGGAGTCTCTGGTCTTTTGGTCATCATAAACAAATAATATTGTAACCACTGAGTCTTTCTTTTTTTTTTGTCAACCAAATCTTTCATTGTCTTTATTCATTTTGGCTAATGGATTATATATTATATGATAACGCTGTCCACAAATGCGTACCAAAGGATCAATTTGTTTGGTAGCTAGGGAATTAAGGCTTACTCTACTCTGAAACATATGTTTGATCGCAGTTGACTAGTTAGGCTTCACAGATCAGAAATTACAGGTAGCAAACAAAGCTTCAACGGGATAAATGAAGAAACTACTCATATACACGTAGATTGTTTTAATATATCCGTCCACGTTCATGATTATTTGAGAGGCTTAACTTGATACCCAAGGAAGCAAAGAAGAAGTGTTTTATGAGCCTCATCTCTCCAACTAAATCCATCTGAAAACATTTGTTTCTGCCAAAATTGTATCATCTGTTAATTTTAGTTTAAGATGAAGCATTAATACTTGAAGCATAGTAATTATTTAATGTGGTACGCATTTTAAGACCATTGCTGAGATTGATAGGACTCTAATGCCAAGGCCAGAGAAGGCTCGCTAAATCTGATAACATCCATAGAATTCAAAGCAAAAGCCTGGAAGAGTAATAAAGACTGAAGAAAGTCATGAGAAGCCACAAAAGTTGTTTGAGACTAAGAGAAGAAAATTAGGGTTGGAGAGAAACCTCTGTAATGGATTTGAATGAGTCAGAACTCTGAAACCGAACAAGATTTTCATGAGAACTCAGTTTGAGGAACACTAGATTAGTCTGTCCTTTAAGCCTCAGGAGTACAAGATCATTGGGGATATCTGTGAAGCCTTCAAAGTCTGTAATGTCACGGTTTAAAGCTTGTAAAAACGAATTTTTGGAGTAGAATAAGTCAGCATCAGGGGATTTGACTAGTGTTGTTGCTGCTTTTGTCTTCTGTTTCTCCCTAGAGGCAAATAGCTCCTTGACCTTAGTCACAATATCACTGACGAACACGTCATCAGTGCTGCAAAAAAGATAGCACACTAGTGAGACAATGAAACAAGTTCGTAGTTCATAGAAGCAACACACACACATGCATATATTTGTATACCTAAGTTCATAGCTCAGACCCGGTCTTGAGGCAATGGATGAGATCGCTTCTCTCCATCCCCAGATTTTTTTTTCAGTTTCAATCACAGACTTATCATCTCTCGTCTTGATGTTGTTACGCACTTCATTCTCTATCTTGAGAAGCCTATTAAGGAAACATCCGTTCAGTTTCCTAACTGGTTCATGCTTCAAGCCGTAAAAAACAGGGAAGGCATCGATTTGCCCTGCGTCCATCAGTTTCTTGATCTCAACGAGCTCATCAAGACACTTTTCTGACTTAGGGTACTTATTTGAGAAGAATACTACTGCAACCCCTGACTCTTGGATCCTGCTCCTCGTCTCATCCTCTAAATAGTACACTATTATCTGGTTCGTTTCCAATTCTCTTTTCAAAGAGGTCACTAGGAACTTTCCTAGATGCTTTTCTCCGAGACCGATGAACACTCTTGGAGATGGAGGGTCTTCGATTTTCATTTCAGTACGTTTTAGTATGTTACATAAGAATGACAAGCAGCAGGTCAAAGCAGCATCAGAGTAGCTTACTTGGGGATTATTACGCAGATTGTCATTACTCTCTACCATATCAGAGTAGCTTACTTGAGGTTTCTTAGGTAGAAAGAGACGGTCAAAAGTAAATCCCTGCAGAGCAATAATACGAATTAACTTGCTACAACAATTCAGAAAAATGTTTTTTTTTGAGAGTTTGAGGAAACTAACATTATTGTAGTATTCTAGAGAACCTAACAACACCAAGAGAATCTTTCTAGCTTGAACTAGCTCCATTAGTCGTTGAGTAAGGATAGGATTCTGAAGAGAGATCAGGTCAAGAAACACCAAACGATCAGTGCCTTGGGAAACCACGCCATTGATATCTTCAAGATCAGATTCCTTAAGGTTTAAAGCTTGTAACAACGAGTACGACGTTACTTCTTCCTGAGGATGCATCTGAGGTCTCTTTATGATTGTAAGACCATTTCTTGGAGACAAATTGGCTAACAATAACATTTTCTTGACCTGGACCACAATATCATCAACGAAATCGGAGTCACACTTATGATTATAAGTTAACCCCATTATGCCGCCTATGGAAACTAAAGCTTGCCTCCATCCCCAAATCATATCCTCTGTTTCAAGTATTGACCTAGTGTTTCTCCGGTCAACGTTTTTGCGAATGGCATCTTCAGTCTTGAGGAGATTATTACCGAAGGGACCAGTCTGGTACTTGACGGACTCAGGTTTCACTTTGTAGAAAATTGGAAAAGGAACGATAGATCCTTTGTCCATTTGGTTCTTGATCTCAACGAGCTCGTCTAAGCACCAGCATGACTCGGTGTACTTGTCTGAGAAGATGACTAGTGCGATACTTGACTCTCTGATTCGTTCGAAGAGTGTTGTGATTGGCTTCCCTCTAATCTCGTCAGCGTCCATGAAAACTTTGATTTCTCTGATTGCCTCTAGTTTTGGCTTTAGAAAGCTCACCAGGTTTTTTCTTTGAGCTTTACCCCTGAAATTGATGAACACTTGAGGCTTCTGAGACTTGGAAGAGTTCTTCATTTTTGGTTATGGTTGCAGTATGAATATTGAAGACCGGAGAGTAGTTACACAGAGCTTGATTGTACAAGGAGAAGGTGTATGTATTGTAATGTGTCTTGGATGTTATAACTATTGAAAGTCAAACACTGAAAGTGTCTCAAGTTTTTGTAATTTTTTATTACCAAATGTCCAGATGTGGGTGATACGTGCACATGGGTCCATTTATGTAGCAACCGTAGCTCTGCTGAAACGTGTCATCCTCAATAATAAAAAAAAAAAGATAAACAAACGGTACAGTTTGAAATCTCTACACTTGATAAATTGTCACACACTATTTTGGATCTACATTTGCTTGTTAGGGAGAGAATCCTTAATTATTCTAGAATCAAGCAGTTCTTCTATTAGATGTAATCATATAACCGAAAAGGTTGGAGAGTGACAGAAAAAAGTCAACCAAATAATGAAGGTTTCATATATATATATATATACTTGAATATTACGAAACAAAAATAATAATCATGCAGCAGTTTTATCTTATAATTAAAGAATCTGATCTAGTTTGAGCTGTGCTAGACTAATGTAATCACACAATGCAAATAAGTTAGTAGAGGAAACAACTATTAAAATCATAAACTAAAACAAAACATAATTAATTCATCAGTTAGATAAGCTTACCATTAAAGTAATATATAAAGTATTGAGAGTGATGATGATCGATAAAAGTCTTCCAGAAAGTCTCTACTAACTAAAGCTTAGTTAATTACTATTAATTTATTATTAGTGGTATAGTTAATTATTTAGAAGATCGTATTTGCTTTGACCATGTTAATTACCGAGTGAAACTGGGACTCCAAACAGGACTAAACACACTTTGACTCCATAAAAAAAAAAAAAAAAAAAAAAATCTCATAACCAAATTGTTTTACTTCAAATTAAAAAAAAAATGTGACTGTTTGCAAAAAAAATCGCTTCAAAATCTAGTTATGAATTGTCTCCAGATTTGCAAACTCGTAGATTTTGGGATTTTAGGATCATGTAACATATGTGTTGTATGACCATTATTAAGGTTATCACACTTCTACCAAATCACGTTGCCATTACTCAAACTAGGTGATCCAATAACAATGTTTAGACTCATTTGAGCAAAGATTGGATTCTCTATCATATCTCACTACTTAGTTAGTTACGTCTCTTTCAACCTCTACTCTAGCATTCTCTATTTGCAGCTTCTTCTGTTAAATCTTCAAAGTCAAACTTTCCTTATTGATATGAACTAGAAAGAGAGAAAAAAAAACTCTCTCAAGACGGTAGTACATAGCCTTTGCTTAAGAAACAAGTAAAAATAAATCAGATGCTCAGTTGCTTGCAACAGAAGGTTCATTTCCGCGATTTCTTTTGGATCATCTTTTGCTCCGCATCATGTAAGACACAAACAAAGCTCCGAACAGTAACGCAGAGACGAAATGCAAGTTGTCCCACGTCTTTATTTTTTTGGGGAAAATATTGGCAATGCTCAGTTGATTCTCTTTCTGCCTTGGAACCATGAGCGCTTCAACTGTCGATTTTTAAAGTCAAGTGGTTAGTAAAATATCCAGACGACATATGCAGGTCTATGTAATGAGCTGAGCTTACAAGGAAATGGGCCATATTGATCTCTATGGTCAAGATCTGAGGCGGTGCGTCTAAGAGTAGGGGACGAAGGCTTCAAATCAATACTCTGTATCGGTCACAAAACGTAGTTATATGAAGTTTATAGACAAAACAAAACAAAAACAAAAAAATTCTCAGAGAGACACTAAGAGAGAGACCTTGTTATGGCCTTCAGAATTATAGCTCCGTCTTAGAGCTTCCGAGCTCTTTGAACGATGGAGCTGGATGTTTATGTTTAACTGATTGACATTATAAATAATCTGGTTTGATTGAGTTCCTAGTGATGTCTGCAATAAAGAGGTTTAACACTTACACAATGTCTGCTTTAAGGCAAAAAACTACTCATTTAAAGAAGTAAGAACACACCTCAGTAGTTTCCGTAGTACTATTACGTCCTTCCTCTGTTGCAATATTGGCTAGATTCATATTCACCTTTTCAACGACTTTCTCCACAAAAGCCAACTCAGGACTGCAAACAAACAGTTTAAGTTAAAGATGTAATTAACTAAACACTTCGGTCATGTCCCAAATCATACCTTTTCCTGTCATAAGTCAAACCAGCCATTCCAGTGACGATCTTCAAAGCTTTCTTCCATCTCTTGATCCTGGAATTAATAAGCTTAATCTTCTTCTTATTGACTTCTTCAGCAAGCAAAGAGTTTTGCAAAGCTAGAAACTTCTCTCCAAATTTCCCGCTCTGTTTCTTAACACTCGAAACCTTAACCTTATGGAAGATTGGTATGACTGCGTTGAGCTTCTCCGTCTCTATGCATTTCTTGATCATCACTAGCTCGTCCAAACACCAAACTGACTCCGCATAGCTCTTGGAGAAGATCACAATCGCGATCCTTGACTTTCGGATGTGTCCGAAAAGATTGTCGAGCCGTTAAGTCCAGTCACATTGTCGTCGGTGAACACTTTCACATTGCGATCTACCAGCTTCTGTTTGAGATGAGTTAGTAATCCGTTCCGTTCGTCTTTTCCACGGAAACTGATGAACACTTGATCCTTGTTGTAATTCGTAATCTCCATCTTGAACAATGTATTTAGGATCTCACTATGCTTGTTAGAGTGGATACAAAGTTTGAGAATGATAAAGATAATTAATTCAACCAAAGAGTCTATACTTACACTACTAACCTTGGTTACTTAAATAGTATATCAAAATTTATCCATTAAACTTTGACCCGCCTCACATTACGCGTTTCACCATCTAATTTTCCTAGGAAACACCATATATATGATTTTTTTATATCTATCCTTGATCTGTTTAATTATGTCCTAGTCAAACAAACTGAACGTGGGAAAAAGAAGACAAAGCAAAATTGATTTAGGTGAGCAGCATAGTGTTGCTAATATGCTCATGGATATCGGTTAAATACTTAAATGGTACTACGTACCAAATATTTAATCAATGATTCTGTTCATAAACAATAATAGTTCGCGCTCTTTTATCGATCGAGTCTTTCTTTACAATATGTTGTTTGTCAACCAATCTTACTATATATCTTTGATATAATGATATGTTATATATTAAATTAAATGATGACGTGGTCCGATATTGGACACTAATCTACATTAAACGACCAAATGATATGCTACATTAAGGGCCTAATAAGCCTTTTTTTACTAAATGGGAATAGTATGGGCCGTATGGCACATCTGAATAAAACATCTAAAATTTTCCATGCACTCATTACAGTTTACTCAAACGTACACATGGTTACTTAATCTCATGCTTAGGAAGTCGGACTCTTGATAGGGTATGAAGCAACCATCGCAATCCCACATAGACCTGTTGGATTTACAAAGTTACGAGCAAACTTAGCGTAGCCAGCCTCTCCCCACACCGTGCCCCACGAGTTTCTCACGATCCAATAGTCTTGACCATTCTCACTACCATACCCGACGATAACAACTGCATGGTCAAGATCTGTCCCGCATGGTCCAGTAAATATACCCTGAATGACATCAAACATGTAAACGTACGTATATACAAGTTTATTGATTAATTGATATATTCGGATTCAACTAACCAAAAACAATGAATTTTAAAGGTGGGATAAAAATACCGATTTGTAGAGCATAAATTCTTGGGATTTTTTGTCAACTCCAACACTCACAGGCTGGTGAGCAACCGCCTTTTGTAGGGAAATCTCGTCATTTGCTGGCACATCCTCGTAGCTGTTAATAGTGATGATCTTGTTTGATGTAGACTAAAACGTACCAAAAACAAAAATTGGAATTAGGTACTGAAGTATATAAGCATTTATATATTATATATATATGTGAGTGTTTTTAGTTACGATAGCTCTAATATATAGGTGAACCTGTTTGCGGCTACAGTAGCCTTGAACGGCCTGGTATGGATAATCTAATTCTGAATCAAGACCATTGTTATTGATAAGGAACTGGAAAGCTTTGTCCATTAGGCCGCCTCCATTACAACCGTGGTTGTCCACGTTGCAGTCGACCAATTCTTGCTCGGACAATGATATTAACTCTCCTGTCACGATCTTGTTTATACCCTCCACTGCTGCCACAGCTGAGAATGCCCAGCAGCTATCTACAAGCAAAAAAAAAAACGATTAAGCCTATATTTTTGCTAAACGATTAAGCCTATATTACATTTAACGTAGGAGTATTTGGGTATGAATGTTAAGACAAGTAAAAGTACTCACTGCAGTTGCCTTGGTCTTTAATCTCCGACACTGCACCTTGTTGCCTCCAGTCAACTGACTCAGGAAGCTGATCTCCGGCGAGTGGTACATACCTACGACTAATTCTGAGGGGCCTTTGTTTCTGTATAGGGCGTCCAGGGAATAGGTCTTGGTACTCTTGGACGGTTAGGTCAGCAAACTGAGTCAAACCAAGACGGTAAGAGAGGTTCTTAGCATTGTGCTGGTCAATGAAACGGAGGTTGTCCTTGAAGTTTTGAAAACGCCGTTCTCTGTCTCCGAGAGCATTGGTATAAGTCTTCCCGTGCTTCGACATCCACGTTTGGAAGATAAACCCAACCTCCTCGTTGCTCCGGCGCGGGATACCGCTGGTTGTGACGGGAAGGTCCATGGCCGAAGACGGCGAAAGAAGGAATGATATCAAAAGAGAAAAGATTATCATGCAAACAAGTCGAACGATGCCCATTTGTACGTGTTTTCTTCTTAATGATTATGAGATGTTACAAAATGGTCAGAGCCAAATGAAATATGGGTTTTATGGTAGCTAAGTTGGTGACGGGAAGGCGAAAGAAGGAATAAATTCTCATATATATATATATATATATAAGTAATTACCTAAAAGTCAATTACATATACAGTATCTTCAAAATCTTGAGTCAAAGTTTGGATTTCGTTTTCTATACTACAGATAAATGAATATTCGAGAATTTATTTATAAGGATAGATTTTAATCTTTTATTAAAGACAGTAATAAGTAAATATATATTTCTACCATATTATTATTCATTAATAGAGATAGGATCGGATCTACAATTATTTCTTGTTTATTACAAGGATTAGATTATATTATTACTTTGATACAGTCTCAAAATATCGCCAATCAGTAAATGACAGCTTTATATGCTGTGATTAGTAAGAGGGGGTATTGAACTTGATTTTCAAAGGATTCTGTAGGATTTTAATATATTAAAATTTTGAAAGATTTTAATGAGATTTTAGAAGATTTGATTATTTTAAAGATTTTAAATTAAAAAGAAAGAAAATGAAATGTGATTTTGTGAGATTTTATTATAAACTTTGGATGACTTTAGAATATTTCACAATACAAAAAAAGGAAAATTTGACTCAAATATTTTCAACGACACATACAAAATTGTGATATTTTGGTTTACTTTGTGAAAGCATGGGATGTGTAGAGAGGGGAGAGAAGTAGACGTCATGGAGCTTTTGGGAACACTGGTGGGGTCTGTTTATCCATGTCATGGCCGTGGAAAGCCTCGGTGGTGGTGGAGGAGCAACGCCGGAGTAAGTGGAAGGTGGAGAAAAGAAGAACAAGAAAGAGTTAAGAAGGAAATAAGAACAGTTTGAAGAGGCGACTTTGGAGGCTCCTCGGACGCCGGATTTGACATCGGTTTATCAATCTAAAATCACCAGCGCGTTCAATATCAAGCCATGAGCTCGTAGAAACTGACGGAAGTCCGATTGGAGTTATATTCAAGAAGTTATGTGGTTTGCTTCCTGCGTAAGAAATATCTGAAACAGTACGAACCTGCAACCCTAGAAATCAAATTCGAGGTTATCTCCTTGGAACAGCGTTTGGTGGTCCAAAACTTACCTGATCGAGCTGAGATTTGGTGGGGAGCTTCACGGTACGACAACCTAAATATTCAACGGTGAGATCGTGATTTTAACGGTTAGTTAAGGTTTTACCACAATTCAGGATATAAAACATGCAAAATAAACCAAAATATCACAAAATTGTGTCTTTTCATCGGTTTTGATGCAGAGCACAAATGAAGTAGCAAAATAACCCAGAAATTATGAAATTTGGTGGAAATATCAACAAAAGTCATACTAAAACACAGGAAAAAGCAGATGATGATTTCGATTTACAGTTTAAAAGTTACGGCCACTTTCCCAGAACATATCCAAAATAATGCAATATGCAAGTAGCCAACTTTGAGCCCAATTTCCCAGAGAACGACAGCAGCATCAAACATACTTCATCAAGTCCGACCGTTCTATAGACAGTTTCCTCGTTTTTGCAAACTGCAACATTGTACTTCCAGCTATCGACTGCACATAATCTGGATCACCGCATGATTGCACATCTGCAGGACTCGTGCCAGGAGGAACTCTTTGACCAGACTCAGCACCCCCATTTCTTTCATAATGCTTTCCAGGTGGTATTCGGCTCTTCTCACTTCTAGCAGAATGAGCATCTGAATATAAAAGTAAACCTGTGACAAATGATCCAAAGTTGTCGAATGCACATAAAAACGTAAATTACTTGTAACTTCAAAAACTAAGAGAGGCTCTCATAGCAAAAGAAGCCGATACTACAAAAACAAGTAACTATCATTTCAGTCAAAGCACATACCATCAGTCTTATTCAGCACCTCACAACCTATTCCAAGATGAGGCCCTTGCCTTGAGCTCCGTACCTGACTCTTTTGCCTCCTCCGTCTGAATTTTTTTGAACTGTCATATATTGAAGAATTATTTATGGTCTGGAAGACTGACTGTCAAACAAATGTGTGAGAGCGAGAGAGAATACGCACCTAAAGCGACGAACGCAGCTAGCTTACCAAACAGAGATGTTGGTGTTTTGATTCATGAATGTAATCGATCCTTCTCTCCCAGAAAAATATATTTTGATTGAAGGTTTGCAGAAATCGTTCATCTCTTTTTTTTTTTTAATCCTTCAAAATTCTACTTCAAAGGATATGATTTTGAGAGTGGTATTTATCAACTAAAAAACAAAAGAAAGTCTCCTAAAATCATTCAAAGTATCATTCTAAAAAAAAGTTGTGATATTTTGAATAACAGAAGATTTAAGGTTGGTTTTATAAATTGTTGATTGAATAACAAGGGATTCTGAATTATTTTAAAGGAATTTACATAAATCTTAGTTGAATAACATTGGATTTCATAAGATTTTTAAAAATTCTTAATTGAATAACAAAAGATTTTAAGAATCCTCTGCAATCCTTTAAAATATTAGTTCAATACCCCTCCTCTAAATATATGTTGGCAACAATATCGGTGTAATGGAAATAGTGGTTTCAAATCAAAAGGGCTGGATAAAGCTACCATAATAACAAAAGAAAATTCGATTAGGAACTCTTTGAGCAATATATAGCATGATCAAATCATGAATTGAGGGAAGTTCATGGCAGTAAAGTAAAGTAGTGTTATGTGGGGTGGGACGATCGCCAAAAGTCATGAAGACATGACCCGTTTATATGATGAATCTCCAGGATTGAGAAATATGGTGCAAGTCTAGGCCTTATCACGATTTAGCCCGGCCCATCGTTAAAAGATTTATTCAATTAAGTTCCATTTTTTTTCTTGTTAATTTTGTTATCCAATTTAACTTGTTGAAAATGAAAAACCTCTGCCTAATCATTTACCAACTTTTCACTGATTAAAAAGAAAGTAAAATCACATGCAGGTGCAGCCAAGAAAAAAAAAATGCACCCAACCCTATCAATCTGCCGTTACTTACAGTGTATTTTTCTTTGACCTTGACTACATCTTGTAGTGTGTTAGAACAAAACTATTATCAACGAAATGACTAATATAATGTTGCTATTTTATCCATTAATCAAATTCCTCTTAAAACTCCAAAAGAACGCGTTTAATTTCCTTTTCGTGGTTGCCATGTGACGGCAAAAAACAAAAAAAAATTAGCAACTATACTAATAATAAATCTTAATTGTCGCTTTTGGTTTGTTAAAATGCTTTTGTGACAATGATACGATGAATAATTCATTTTTGTTCTGTATACTTATTAGATTGAAGATATGATATTTTGATTATGCGCGTTATCTGTGGAACTATAAGAATATAGTACTGTATATGGTTTAAAGTTTAATAACTAATTAATTTTCTTGAATAAAAAGCTAATGATCACTTTTTGCCACGGCATTCTCATCATTGCTCTCTAGTGTGTAAGAGATACAAATCGAAAAAGTGATGCAAGAAAATAGTATTTGAGTAAACAATAGTACAAAATTGGACCGACAATGTTATAAAACTGTTTTATGTTCTATTCTAACCGTCATTAACGGTTAACTCAACCGACCATATTAAATTACTTTAAAATGAGCGTATAAAAGGAGTAAAGGACCAAGGTCTTGACACCCGTAATTATCGCTTCCACTTATCTGACGACATTAATTTTCGCAATCCTATGATTTCGTGAAACTCAGTGGGGAATCATACGTTTGTGTTGAATTTGAGATTTCGAAAGAATAAAGTACGTTGATGCATCAGCATCTCTGATTCTTTCTTTTTTTTTTGTATGCTTTTAACTTTTTGAGATTTCTTCTTTTAATTATAATCCAGATAGTGTGATCTTCAGACTAAACTAGCTTAGTGAAGTCCCGAGTTTTTAACTAATTGCTGTTACTGAAACTATCATCATAACTGACAAAAAAAACTTCAAAACCTATCAACATCCTTGAATTTTTACTAATAGCTGCAAAATGGGTATAACATTTTCTCACAATTATAACTTTTTCTCTAGATCGTATGTTACTTTTTTTTATATATAGATCATATGTTACTTGATTTTTTTCTCTTGTTTTTTTTTTCTCTTGTTACTTGATACATTATGTGTAATGAATTGGTACAACCTTTTATTCATATTCTTCTTTTCTCATATATAATTTCGTCAATTATAAGGAATATTAATTGAAATGCGATATAAAATTACTGTATATGATAAAGAATCAAAACTTCGAAAACAGAAATAAACAAATGATTCCAACAGCTAAAAAACCAAGATGTGATAGTCACTTTTGTCGAAGGCTCAAAGCATTCCGTTTGTTCTCACTGCTTTTTACTTTGCATCAATTAGTTCCCAAAAGATAAGTACAATATTTTTTTAAAAGGAGCTGCTTTTATAGAATATATAATAGTATGATCTTGTCATCTTGAGCCTCACTGCTTTTATAGAATATACAGTATAATATAATCTTGTCACCTGATAGTCTAATCATGTGTTTGATAGCGTACTAAGAAAAATTACTGACGATGATTCGTATCGGTGGCTTCTCTAGAGATAGTACATGCTTTCAAATATGTCACATTCGACAAGACAAATACATGGTCTATGCACTTATGGTACATTCTAAGTAATAGGTGACCGACAGAAATGTCAAGCTGTTCATTAGCGAAAAACAGAAATATAAAGCTGTTTGTGTTATTGTGTAAACAATTGACCCTGCTGTGATAATAGAGTGATTGTTACAGTTTTGACAAATCATGAACCAGTGAGTCTTGTTACAGTTGAATCCACATTGAAGAATCTTTAAAATGCACTCACTACTTACGATTAACCGATTATTATTTTTTCTACTTTTGTCATAAGTTGCCACATGCGAAAGCTCAAAAATCATGTCCACGAGACTTTTTTTTAGGTGAAACATAAATTACCAAATTAAATTTTCAATAAATCCAAATTTTAAATATGTTATAAATTTTTAACTGACTATCACCGCTTTAGTGACAAATACGTTAGAAATTTAATTAGAGAGACGGTTGGATGTCACTATGTCAGAAAGTATTTGTTTCTTTGCATATCGTTCACCCTAACATGCTTTTTCCTTCATATTATCCTTTTATTATTTGATTATTCTGATGAACAAACTAATCAAAATAAAATAAAAAATGACGTATCATACGACTTAACGAATGTGACATCAGTAGTCAAAAAAATAAACATTTAGGACAAAGTATAAATCCAATTATTTCACTTTTTTTTTTTGAAATATATTTATATGAGAAATATGACTTTCACGTATATTATTTAGACTCCTATCGAATGATATGCAGTGAAAAAAAAAGACTTTTTCCTCTTCCTAAATACCAATTTTATTTTTACGATTTTGGAAATAAATGATGTCACGAGGATATAAAAATAGAAAAGGTCCTAAAAGAGACCAAAGACGAATATTCTTCACTTCTCGAGTCCCCAAAAATGAAAAATAAACAAATAAAAGAGCTACTAATTAATTGTCTTCTCTCTCCGACAAGACATGTTTAGCACCATTTCGGTTCCTTCCTTAAATTAAATATCATCATCGTCATCACTTTCATCTTAAAATCCCAAAACCCCTTTTTTGCCCCATTCTTCTTCACAAAAAAAAAAAAAAAAAATCTCTCCTTTATCTCCGGAATCCATTTATTCTCACTCACTGTTGCTTCATTTGATTCATATCACAACACAGACTACACGCTAAGATGGCTCCGGCGACTGATTACCAAGGCTCATTTCTGAGTCGAATCAGCATCCGCCGCAACCAGATCGTCTCCATGGACGTTAACCACGAGCAAGAACTCGAAGAAATCGAGTATTTCCAGAAACACGTCGCTGAGCGTTTCTCTGAGTTAATCCCATCTCAACCGCCGCCTTCTTCTTCCTCCGACGCTGTCTCTCAGCCGATTCTTTCGATCCCTTGGTTACAGAGTCTCCTAGATGTTTTAATGTCCTGTGACGCTGAGTTCAAGGCGGTGTTGAGCATGACCCAGATCTCGAAATCTCCGTTTTTAGAAAGGGCTTTGTCGGAATTGCTTGATCGGATTCTAAAGGCGTTGGATTTATGTAACGCCGTTGTTGCCGGGATTGATTCCGTTAGACAGAGTCGACGTTTCGCTGAGATTGCTGTCATGGCGTTTAAGCAACGGCCGTTATGTGAAGGAGGCGTTCGTAGAGCTAAGCGTGCGTTGACGAGTCTCCTCGTTGGGTTAAACGCTGAAGAGAGGAGAGATAGAAACAGCGGAGGAAGTGGTAGTGGTGGCAGTAGTAACCAACGTAGGACAACGTCGAGGTCTTGGTCGTTTGGACCGCGCAGCAACGTCACTGGAGGAGGTGGATCATCTGGCCACGTCGGCAAGAATTGGTCTGCGACGAAGCAGATTCAGGCGATGGCGGCCAATCTAGTGCTGCCACGTGGAGCGGAAGCTTCTGGACCGGCAATGCCGGTTTACATAATGAGCAGTGTTATGGTTCTGGTGATGTGGGTGTTTGTGGCGGCGGTTCCTTGTCAGACAAGCAGCCTTCCTGCGGCGCCGTTGCCACTTCCGAAACACCAGAGTTGGGCTAGCGCTGCTGTTTATATTCAGGAGAGGATTGGTGAAGAGATGAAACGTAAGGAGAAGCGTTGTGGTGGTGGTGGATTGATGGAGGAGATGCAGAGGATGGAGAGGATTGGGGTATCTTTACTGGAGTTCACCGAGAGGTTTAGGTTTCCGGCAGATAAAGAAGAGGAGGTGGAAGTTGCGGAGAAGGTGGATGAGTTGGAGGAGGTTTGCTTGGGAATGGAAGTGGGATTGGATGATTTGCAGGTACAAGTGAGGCAAGTGTTCCATAGATTGGTGAGAAGCAGGATTGAGATTGTTTCAGTGCTTGATCAAGCTCCTGCAATCTAGTCTGTAAATCTTCAATAAGAGTAACAAAAAGCTTTTCTTTGGCCATTTTTAGTCTTAAAAACTAATCTTTCAAAAATCTTGATGTGTATAATCTACAAATCGTATACATACACACCAATGTTACTGTTTCCGGTATATGATAACTGCAAAAACTCTATTGACTGAGATTATAGATTCATTGTGCTTTCCTGAATCTGTTCTTCTGTGGCTTTCGTGTATCTTTTCCTGACTTGTGATTGTTTCCAGAAGCTTCCCTATGTTTTCCGAAGCTTCTGTTACCATAACGCTGTTGTCCTGTTCTACTTCCACTAATGTCGGAAGCAGGTGTGTGTCGTTGATGTGTTCCCTTTTGCCGTTTGAATTTGTTGCCGTCTTGTTTGGCTGTAGTTTCTGATGAAGCTTCTCTGTAATTTCTTTTCCGCGGCCTGTAAAAAAACGAACCAATTATTATTTATGCATATAATGAGCAAGCAATGATTTGATTAGATGTGTTCTTGATCTCGGATTATTATTGCTGTTCTAAATGTTCTTACTCTCTGGATGGATCAGTGGATGTAGTCTGTGAATCATTGGTCTCTTCTTTGTCTCTCGATTTCCCCGAACGGTTCTGCACATTAAGATGAAAGTTCCAAGATGATGGAAAACGTTTCTTTCAATTGATTCAATTTGAGATCTTCAAGAAAATTAGCAGAGGGTGAGAGAAAAAACCTCTAAAACTGTCTGGATGAAACTCTTGTGCTTGTCTGGTGTGGCTAATTGGACTGCGCGGGTGCCGCACTTCCTTACCATAATCTCAACTATGATCGTTACCTAAATGCACATTTTTCGTAAGGCAAATTATACGTTTTGTAGGAGTTGAACTGAAAATCACTTGGAAACTAGAGTCAAGGACTATTCTCATTATTACCTTTGACTTAAAATAGTGTCTCGAAACAGACGACCAGGGGAGAATTTCGTATAAGAGGTTCTGCAGTAGACTCTGCAAGTCCTGGGCTTGCGATGTTGAGACTAAAACTTTCACAAAACCCAAAACAGCCTGGAGATATATGAAGACGTATGAGAAAAACCAAAAGTACATAATACGTAGAGTAACAACATCTTGGGGTCAGACTAAAAAGGCATAAGGTAGACTTACTTTTATAATCTCAATGGATTTGGTGTGAAGCAACGATAAAACAGATGAAAGAATCTCAGGTGACGATAGGCAGATCTCAGGGTCTTTGTATATCAAAGCAGATAATGCAGACACTGCTCCACTCCTTATGTGCGGCGATGATCCATCAATATAACCCGTTATCTGAAAAATCATGGATGCTGATTGGTCATTTGAGAAATAATGAAGTGAACTGAAAAATGTTATGGCGAGCTCATCTCATGCACTTACCATGTTAATCAATTTGGGACAAAGTTCATCACTGCTGATAGAGGATGAATTTTTCAGGGTGGTATATACCATAACCAGTGCATCACAAGCTGCTTTCCTATGTTCTTCTTTGCCCTGTATATGCAAAACGCAAGATAATGCACAAGAATGTTAATTTTGTTGAGAAATTGTATTGTCTCCTAAGCACCAAGAAACTGAAACATCAACGAAGCAAACAGTATGTTTACATCTTTAAGTGTCAGGATTATCTCGTTCAGAATAAGGAACGCTTTCTCATTCTCCTCCTCGGTGCTTGACTGCAGAAAACATCGAAATATCAGTAATTTTCTCCAAAAGCCAAGACCGAATTATAAGTTTTATAAAACAGAGCATGGATATATATACTCAAGAGTTTGCACAAAAAAAAGAAGGATATATATACTCAAGCAATGGATATTTACTGATATCAAGTTAGAATTTATACAAAAGTAAAAAAATTCCACCTGAATTCCATGAGCCATTAGAACGTGGAGACATGCAAATCGACTTATAGAAGACGCTGCATCCTCTGGAGTTTTATGGCTGAGTAACATCTCTATCACCTCTGCAAAATGAGATGAACAAAACGAACCATGTTCCTGCACGAACAAGGGCAAAGCCACATAAGCATGAGGAGCACCCAGTGAACAGTATAAGAGCTACTGTAACAAGCTTCGATGAAGTTAACCAACCTGTAGAACTCTGCTCAGAGTATCATATGCCCCACAAAGATCAGCCTCGTCGGTGGCCTAAAATCAAAAAAGCTCATGGACTAGCCTCTACATTGGAAAATTCTCTACGCTCAAGTTTAGAAACATACCTGAAAACTTTGGCGAACAAGATTATAAATCAACTCAATAAGGTCTTCCTGGGCTCCTTCAACAAATGAAGATGCAAGATCCAGCACAGCACTCCTGCAAGCAAATGCCATTAAAAAAGGTCGTACGAGTTATAGGAGAAGAGGAAATTTAACTTGATATACACATGGATTTCATGCTATAACAGTGGCTAATGGTATTAAGAAATTTAACAAGTCGAACAAGAGATTTTACGAGGATTAGTTTCATGATAAAAGTAAATCTAACAGGGCACATATTATAAGTTGAATTGTACCTCTTTAACTGTGTCTTTGTGGCACTGCAGGTTTCTTTTTCTTCATCGATTGAATCATTCGATTGATTGACCTTCCCCTCAGTCTCGCTTTCACCAGCAGGATCAAACTTATTTAGCAAAGAAATTAGAATCTTTTTCCTAACTGACGAATCCAGAGTAGAAGCTAAGCATCCAATTGCAGCCTGCCATTACAAGAACATTAACTATAAAATATTGTCTTCGGTCAATCAAAAGTTCATTCTCTCAAGTTAAAAGACCACATAGAACTGTGCCGACGAAATTGACAGATATAGAAGCCAAAAATTCTTTGAAAATGCTTTTCCCTAGCAAAAGATATCTACGATATGTGTGAAGTTTTTTTCTCTAATCCGACTACAATGGAGGACCTTAAACCAATTTGTTATAAGTTTGAAATGCAGAGAATAACAAGGAAATTTGTAAACCTTAAAGTCTGCACTGATCTCTGTGTCTGAAGCAGTGAATACATCAACAAGAGTCTGAAGCAACTCTGTCGAGCTTGATGCCAAAGCCTTCATGTTTTTCGTTGAAGCTTTCTTCGAATAGTGGAATCTACTTTCCAGTTCTGTTGTTGCATCTTCACTTATGGCTGTTGCTTCGTCCATATCTGTACTGGGCTTAGGCATTCTTTTATTCTGATTTACAAGGATCTAAACAAGGAAAATTTCAATGAGATTGCCAAGCTGTCAGCTCACCCTAACATTAATGAAATACAAAGGAACTCACCTGTAGAGAAAGGGCCACGGCTTCATGCATGAAAGATTTATTTTTAATAAATTTAACCATCAGTTTGGCCAACGATCCAAATTGTTGGGGCACATCAACTGGATAGTTACAAAAGGCAGGTAACAGTCTCAGAAGTTCATGACCATAGGCCCGCAACTCTTTGCCGTGAGCTGACTTTTTAGCTAACAAACAAGCATATGAATAAATGTTAGTGAAAAATCACCAAACACATAGAGAAATTATCAACTGATCGTGCCCTCGGTTAACTACATTCTCGCATGATGTTAAAGCAAGTGGCAGAATAGTATACTAAGCCCTGATATGCAAACAAAAACCCAAAGGACGAGAAGATAGGAAAAGTCTGTTCCATCTAATGTAAATGCAATTCTTATTGTCGGTATAGATGAGTACCTCCTTTAGAAGCAAGCATCAGTGATTTTGCAAGTGGAACAATGTGATCGACATAATACTCAAGAGATGCTCCAATGATATATTTTCTTAAGACAGGAATTAGCCAAGCATTTGTGCATGAGTGGCTCTCAGCATGAAGAGTGATAGGAAGAAGTTTCAGTAGCCTTACTGGTCCCATTGCAACCACTGCAGACCCAATGCATTGCTGAAGCTGCAGATAAGTCCAATCTAGTATAAATCAAATAGTATAGATAGACTCTTTATATCGTAAAAAACTGCTAACATAGATATACGATGAGGATCAAGATGTCTTTTTCTCGATTCCAAATCATAGAATGTAACTGAATACAGCATTGAGTATCACTATTATCCACTGGGACGTTCAAAAATAACTCACAAATTTCTGAACCAACCATATTCTTCAAGTAAGAAACCAGTACCATAAGTCCATAACTGTATAGAATAGGCACTTTCGTAACTTACATATTGTGAGCTAGACATATCTCCAGTTGCATGTTCCATCAAGTCAGCAAGCTTTAATATGATATTCTTTGCAAGAATATATGAACGCTCTCCTGAAACAATGGAAGATAGAATTAAAATATTTCGATAAGGAGATGTGTAGATAACATGTTCAGGATGACAAAATATAGCACCGAGTGAAAGTACACCTACCAAGTTTCTCGATCAAAAGATTTATGACAGTTAAAATGTGCTCCTTTGGAATTCCATCACATGAGTTTAGGGCACTCTGAAAGACAGAGCATACAGACATTGCTGCATTTATATCGTCCCCACTCGTTACATTATCCTCATCTTCACAAGACAAGCTTCCCTCGATTAGAAGTTCATTTGTATCGATGTGGCTACTGATCAAGTCTTTTAATATAACTGAGGCTTGGGATGCAACGTCGTCCGTGGAAGTCAAAAGGCCTACAGCAGAGGAATTGAACGTTGGAATTCATCATAACATATATACAGAAATCCAAGCACACAATGAAGAACAAAAGAGATATATGCTGAAAGCTAGAGAGTGAACAAACCTGCCAATGACCCACAAACTAGCGGAAGTTTCTTTAGACATAATGTTGGTTCGACTGAGTAGGCTTTCTCCAACGCACTTTTTAATAGGGTGGTCACATGCACGATCGTGTCAGCAGGATTCTTGTCGTGTAAAGATAAATAACTAGTCAAAGAAGTTACAAGTCCTTCTATCTCAGGAACAACAGTTGTATCTTCTGAATTCTTGAAGATAGTGTCAATCGCTTTGAGAATTTGCCTCGTCAACGGCGAAAACTGAGAACCCATAAGCTTACAAAGTTCCGAAAAAACTCTAGAACTAACTTTGGCAGAGAGAAACGGAATAGTAGCACTGAGCACATTTAGCACATGGGCAGCCTCTGCGTCCTCAGACCTCATTGTTGAGTCAACCTTAGCACCCTCATCAATCTTTTTTGAGCTTAAGTCAGATAGAACAGGCTTATACTCTTTAAGTAAAGCATAAACTGTATTACTTGCTTCCTTTACAACAGTAGATGATTGTAGAGAACCAAATAGCTTCTCCAAACACTCTTGAGCACATCTTCTAACCTAACAGACCAAAACACACAAACCAAGATTATCATCACAATATGATAGCAATACAACTGCAAAGCTCAACACTTTAACAGAATTAATCAAGAAAACGGTCATTCTATAGACAGTAGTGATTCATTCCAGCAATTCTAGGAAGTGGGAAACCCAAAAGTGAATACCTTGGGACGTTTATCAATGGCGAACTTGAGAAGTAAACCAAACCCAATTTGAAGAGATTCCCAATCATCCAAATCACAGAAACCAATAAGCAAAGTCCCAATGCACTTCACGCCAGCTCTCAAACTCGCAACACCTAATTTATCAACCCCACCATCAATTGGGTTTACCAAAACAGCTACAGCATCTCGAGCCATAGTAGCTGAAATTTCTCCTGAAGGAACCAGAGGAAGGACTATGGACAGGAAAGTAAGCAAAGCAGAAACCGCCATGGGGTCCTCCGTGGAAGAATCCACTGAGGATATAGCAGCTGCGAAGAAAGCAGGAGGAGACGGCGGAAGAGACTCAGAGGTGAGAATGGAGCGCATAGCGACGGCGGTGGCGACGAGATGACGGTGCTGCGAGGCTGAGGACTTGCCGTAACGGTCCATAAGCTGTTGGGAGATATCAGTGTTGCCATCTTTGAAGGAAATTTCATCGTTTTCATCTGCTCTGTCTTCAGAGGCCGCCATAGCTTCAAGAAGGGAGAGATTTTTTATTAGGGTTTAAGGAAGACGATGAATGACGTTGACGGAAGAACAAAAAGAGCACGACTAAATAAACCAGTGGGTTTAATTAACCGGAAAACTAATCCGGTTTAATTTATCAATGTCTAAATCCTCAATTTTACCGGTTTGATACTTATGTTTTGAGGATTTTTATCAAGAATGCCATTTTCCCCTTAAAACTCGTCGAAAATGCCAGTTTTTTTTTTCTTGTTCAAATTGCCAGTTTCGTAGGGACCACTACGTGCAAGATTACGAAATTGCCCTTTGTCTACAAACACAATAACACACACGTGAGAGAATTCAAATGGAGTAGAAATTAGTAGAGTGGAGGGGAGACATTAATGGCTGTGCGGTTGTGGACTACGAGCATGAACAGATAGACAAAAATAATAGGTAAGTAGGCTTCTGTTAAATCATACAGAAGCCGATAGACAAAATTATACAACGAAACACAAGTCCATCGGAACACAAGTTGACAGAGAATCATACAGTAGTCGATAGACAAACTCATACAACAAACATACATGTCTGCCTCATAAGGTTGTTGGTTGTGGTACAAAAGAAAAAGTTGAATTTTGATTGACCACAAATTGAGATAGACAGATAGGTAGGTAGGCTTCTGTTAATCATACAGAAGCCGATAGACAAAACATACAGCGAAACACATGTCCATCGGACCACAAGCGGACATGAATACATACAGCAGACGATAGACAAACTCATACAGCGAAACACATGTCCATCACAAATACCCTTGTGCAGAAAAACATACAAATTACAAACAAAAGGTCGACAAAAAGCTGAAAGACAACAAACATACATGTCTACCTCGTAAGGTTGTTGATTGTGGTACCGAATGCCAGGAGGAAGGAAAGAATGCCGAGAGCAGTTGAGAAAATAACAGCAAACTCATACATATTGCATCTTGGGGGTGTAGGAGGAGGTTCGAATCCTTGAACATGGGCAGTATCAATAGATGGACATCGACCTTTGGTTTGGGTTTGGTCCACCGAAGACAAAACATGGACAGTATCAATATTCTGAATGGTTTCCTCCGGAAACTGGTCCGCAGAAGACATGACATTCCTAGAGTCTTGATCAGACCTGCAATGTAGAGGAGGTTTGTAATGATGTCAACATGAAGTAGACAAAATAGCAACATGTCAAACAAAAGATAGACATCTACCTTTGGTTTTGGATTTGGTCCACCGAAGGGAAACAATGGCCAGTATTTGCATCCTTAGCCGAAACGCAACCCGGAGAAGTGTCTGCGACATCAGTTGAACTGCAAGGAGGAGAAGTTAGTTTGCTGCAAACAATATAACCACAACTGAAAAGGTATATGTCCAAACAATTGAAAATGCCACTTTTAAGTTTCCTTCTAAGAAATGCCATTTTCCAAGTGAGGGGGAGATGTAAGAAGACTAAATTAGTCTTGCCTTAATAAGGAAACATGTACTTTGACATTGCATTAATTTTGGTCTATAAAGCACATGTACTATGGTGTTAGTAAGGCACATAAAGCCAGTTAGATGGACAAAAGCTTGATGGACTTGTACGTCGAATGCAGATCATGGTCCATCAATGGATCACCGCTCCCAGATGGGCCTGCTGCGTTAGGAGACCTGCATTAATAAAAACGAGGAGAAAGACGGTGAGTTCTTGTGTTAAAAGGGAGGCACAATAAAGGTTGACAACAAAATGAGTAAACAACTAAATTGGTCTATCTCATTTTTCTAGTAATACACAACATAGGTGGACAACATAATGGATAGACAACTAAATTGGTCTATCTAGGCATACACAATATAGGTGGACAACTGAATAGATAGACAAGTACATATGTCTATCTAGTATCTTCAGGTCATACACAGTATATGTAGACATTAAATGTTGAGAAAAACTTGGCTTCAGATCTATATAGGCTTTTCTAGACGTGGTGGTGGACAAGCTTGGCTTTACTCCATCGCTTTTCTAAACGTAATCCTCAAAGGACAAACGTGGTGGACAACAAAATGAGTAAACAACTAAAATTGGTTTATCTAGTCTTTTCTAGTAATACATAATATAAGTGGACAACATAATGGATAGACAACTAAATTGGTCTATCAGGGCTCTTCAAGTCAAACACATTATAGGTAGACAATATGATGTGCCTTATGACTAGAAGGACATGTTTGGTGGACAACAAAATGAGTAAACAACAAAATATGGTCTATCTAGGCTCTTCTAGGCATACACGATATATGTAGACAATAGAATGGGTCGTGGTGATAGACAATATTAGTGGAAAACGTTTTTTTTGGTTGATGTTTAATTCGAGTAAATACGGATGGACATCACAATTATGCTTCATCTACCCTAACAGTTTTCCAACATAACAACCAACAAAAACCAAATAACGCAGAGGACAAGTGATGGTGGATGGACAACAGATTTACCTTTGTCCAGCGGCGTTCGTAAGATCTCTCTTAATAATATTGACATCTAGTAAGTCCAAGTCACGACTGAAACAATAAAAGTCAGGGTAAATAGAAGAAAACAAGAGGAAAAAACGATTAAGATCAGTTTCAGTTAAAATCTACCAAGCGTCGGGTGGCTGCAGATCGGAACGCAATTCCGGAACTTCCCCCGTCGCGGTGGCTGAAGGCAAAGGAGGAGCATTAGCCCGATGAAGGGTCTGGATAATGAAATTCATCACTTCCAGTCGAGATCTCTGATTTTGTGAGAAGAGAATGAGGAGGACTTGTCGACTTGTCGAGATCTCTGATTTTGTGAGAAGAAAACGAAGAGAACGAGGAGGACCAGTCGAGATCTCTTTATTTTTCTTCACTATTAAATTTCGAGAATATTGGATAGAGAGAATGGAGGAGAGCATAATATTATTATCACAATCTCTTTGTGGCAGGCGGGAGAAGAGAAACGGGTAAGTGGCATTGGAGAGAAACAATGTTACTGTTCATGGCATTATTCGCAATATTCTCTTTTTTTTTGCATCTCTTGTGCCGTCCATCTTCTGGGGATTGATCGGTTTGGAAGGGTAGAAAGATCGGTTTGATTTTAGATTCAAGTTTACCTTGGCGACGATTAAATTGAAAAGCAAATCGACTCATCCGGTTTGTTGACTGGTTGATCAAGGTTTAGCCAATTCAGATTATCAACTTCAATCCATTATATATCTTCTTCACTCGGGTCTATCCCATTCTCTTTTCGAGATTCTAAACTTACCTAAAGCAGCTAAGATCATTGAGAGATAAGAATGAGTGGTTAAGACTTAAGAGTTTGTCGGAATACTCAAGAACTATCTCAAACTAAGTTCTAGATTTGCTCATTTGACAAACTCAAATTCTTTCTGTAGAACTCTAAATGATTTTATGACCAATAATGGTCAAGCTGTCTGAACGTCTGTGAAAGAACATTCACGCGGCGACCTCTAAGTCAAGCAAGCTCATAAAGGTGTATGTGGACAGGCATTACAAAGAGAGAACAAGCCATGCATCATTGAATCCTTATCATGAGTCGTACAATATATATATATATTCACTTAAGAGTACTTGAAGTTCTTTTCTTATTAGTATATATAGTTTTAGCAAAGTATCAAACTAAGAGTTTGTGAGAGTAATTATACAAGTATGAAGAGTATTACACTATTAAATATTAGTTTGAATAATTAGACGAAAAACTTTGGTGGATATGAGTATATGTGCCAATACTTGGATAATTAAAATTTTTTTCCTATTAATTAAATGTTTTGTTTGAATAATTAGACGAAAAACTTCGGATATTTTTGTCGCAGAGGTTTGAATGGTGACCAAAATTTATAAATTATAATAATATTCTAGTTAGTAGTTTATGTTGGTGTTTTAACTCTCCCATCAATCATTCAGGTTCAAATTCATATCTTGCATTATCTGACCAAAAAAACAATTATTTAGATATTCTGTTCTATTTTTAGTACTCTCAATAACTTGATTAACAAAATATACAAATGATACAACCAATACAATAAAATAAAGAGGTGTTTCTTATGCGGTGTTGACACATCAGCCTCAACATTCAAAGTTGAGGTCGACACCTCAGTTAAATTCTCTAACCTATCAAATTATAACATTAATACATGTCAGCGTCGCCGGTCCGACTGTGCTCAATTTCTTCTTTTTTGTCGATTTGTTTTTGATAGGTTTTTTTGTTCTCGATTTTGTTGAAAGTTTTGTGTTTGGTCTTAGAATTTTCAAATTTGTTGGTTTGGGTTTGGTTCTTGAAAGGGTTTTTGTGTTATCTGTTTTGAATTTATCATCATCTTCATCATTAATAATTTGACATTTTGTTTATACAAACCAAAATATTCTCATTTTATCGATCTGTGAGTGTCTCTTTTTTTTGCTCAACGTTTGATCTGTAATGTTCTTTTAGTTCAAAGATCGAAGGTTTTTTTTTTTCCTTTGAAGAGTTGTTGTTTGATCTTTTTGGTGGACTGTTATATATTATACAGGTTTGTGACTAATGTTGAAGGTTTGTAGGAGAGCTATTTTTATGTGGTAAAAAGCTGTGTAACATTTGTAAAGATCTTTTGCTCGTTCTTTGCAGCGAGCCAGAAAAATATATCAACAAGATATTTACTCAATTTATGACGATGAATCATTGTTTTTTCTTTTGTATATTCCAAGTATGATTACTTTTTAACAGTGGTGTCAATCAAGGTGAATCTTTTGCCTCTGTGAATTTTTGTTTCTTTACAGAGTTGCCACGTCTTTAGCAAAACTGAGCTAAACTGGAGAAACATTAGAACATATTAGAAGTGGAGGAGCGAAGCAGAAGAAAGAATAAGGAAGATAAATAAGCAAAAGGAAGCAAATCTGAGTTCATGTTTTGTGAGACAGATTCTCGTCGAACTTGAAGGGATCATATCTCAAATAAATTTTCTTTGGAAAGGTCTTGCTGTCAAGAATCTACAGCCGCTGATGGAGATTGAATCGGGATCATATTCATGAAGCTATGCATGTTTTTTTCTTGGTAAAGTAATTGCAGGAATCCAGAAAAAAAAAATTCTATTGCAGAAACTTCAGGAACACATTTGGAGGCCCGAGGGTATTCCGATTGGGAAAAAAATTGGTGGAGAGATTTATGGTACTTTCTGAATAGATAATGAACGGTGGAATTACTTTTTCAATGGTTAGTTCTTGATTTATTCGTATGTTTCAGAGACTGATTTGGCATAGAGTAAATTGTGAAAAATTGCATTGTTTGTAAGTCTTCAACTAGTTAAGGCTAAGGTGAGGATGGTATTTGCGGATATGCAATAATTTCATTATTTATTTACTCTTTAATAGTTGCTGAGTGTATGCTCGACAATTGTCTATGTTGTAAAATTTTCTATGATGCGTTTGAATTACCAGGATTAGAGATATGTAGAACTTATTTTGGATCTTTTGATTGAGTTTTCAGAGTTTTATTAAATGAGACTATGCTTTTGAACTCTCTTTATTTGAAGTGGTTTAGTATATTGAGTTTATTATTTGAATTCGTATAATGATGGATAATGATTGAATTTTTTCACTGAAGACTGAATTATGAGCTTGAATGTATTATGAGTATTGTCTTATAAGGGCATTAGCAAGTGTGAGTTACTTTTAACGGTGATTTGTACTCCTCAGCTGGGGACGAGGCCCAAATGCCATAAAAAAAAAAAAAAATTTGGCATGCTAGTGTTTAATCTGAATGCCATAAAAATATGATATTCTTAAATTACCCTTAATGAAATCAGAGACGAGATACAACTAGAATAACTGAGGGAAAATTGGACAACTGGTACAATAGGACAAGTAATACAATTGGTACAACTGAGATATAATATTATAATGAGTACAACTGATAGAGAATAGAAAAATTAGTACAACTAATATATAAAAGTACAACAAGTACAAATGATATATACAGCAGGTACAACTGGTACCAAACCAACTAATTATTCTACCCTAGCACCGCCGTCGCCAATTCTGCACCATCAACCTTCCATTACTCTTCCTCACTAATTCCTCCGCCATCAACCCCCGATTTTAACCTCTCCATGGCTTCATCCGCCGTCCATTTACTCCCCTAGATCTTCCTTCTTCATCACCAACTCGTTTTACACCATCTTTGTCGTTCCTCTCCACTTTCTCCTTCGACGCAAATCCTCATATCTGCCGCAAATCATCATCTCCGCTGCAACTAAACGAGAACCGAGATAAGCTTTGGCTATGGCGGCACACACACGACGATTAGAAGAGAAATCTAAGAACAATAAAAAAAATCGATCTTTTTGTTTTTTTTTTCAGATCTGTCTGCGAGAGAGAGAGAAAAATGAAGGGAAAAGAAATAAATGAATATTAAGTTAAAGGTTTTTGGTTTTTTCCAAACATTTTAATTTAAATAAATTGAAAAATAAATAAATAAACGTGATATGGCATTCTAGTTTTTTTTTTTGTCTGATATATGGTATTTTTGACATTGATCCTCCTCAGCTTTATGAGGAGGGGCTGTTTAAATGTCTGTCTTATACATGTTGGTCTATTTGAAAATTTTTAGGATTTGTAATGATTGTCCATAAGTTGTATGAGATGTGATGAGAAAGCTAACATAACTAAAATTACACAGAACATACACAAAATAAACATAAAAATATATAATAAAAAATATAAAAAACAATTTCGCAGGGTAGCGCGGTTACCATTCTAGTCAATACAATAAAATTATGATGTGTTTCTTTCCAATGTTGACATCTTAATTTTAACATTTAAACTAGTGTTGATACATCAGCTAAAATTACTAACCTATCAAATTATAACAATTAATATAGCTAAACATTTTTTGCCCAATAAAATTATTTTTCTTCCACATCACTTTCTTCTCTTCAAATTCATTAGCGAACACGGCTTTCTGTTGTCGTGTTCTTTTCGTCAACATCAGGTAGCCATGTTTTTTTGTTGTTTCATATACTCGATGTTGAAGATTTTAGGCTTGCATGATTATTAGATCAAGAAGTCTGCTCTTTGCAAGATCTACTTTCCTCTGCCTTAATATGCTTCGCCGTTGAGGTTTTGCTTTAGGCTCCGATGTGATTTCCAGCGATGTTACGTGGTTATGCTTGGATAAGAAAAATTTTAATTGCCTTTTGCTGCTTTGCAAAATTAAGAAATTCAATTGAAAAAGGTTTAGGTACTCATTTTCTAATTTCTTTTGCCCGATTCGCTTATTCTAACGTTGAATAAGGCGGGTTTAGGGTTGGTGAATTTAGTAGG
Organism: Camelina sativa; assembly: GCF_030686135.1. NCBI lineage: Eukaryota > Viridiplantae > Streptophyta > Magnoliopsida > Brassicales > Brassicaceae > Camelina > Camelina sativa. The sequence continues at coordinate 9,228,675 of NC_141891.1, read as the reverse complement.
CTTTGTGTAACTAGCTTGTATAATTTTTAAATTATTTTTGCCAAATGTGGTATTTCAGTCGGACTGTGACTCAATATATTCCACCATTGGTCCTGTATTACCTGTGATATATTCGAAGAATGCGAGGTCTTTTTGGCTTTAAACTTTTAGTAAGAGCCAAGAGGAGTAATGTCATCTTTGCTTCTGACTTTTTGGAATATTCTTACAGGTTTGCTCTTCTCTTTTGACAAGAGGCAGGTTTTTTACAGAGAATCACTTTCACAAAAAAATTGAGGTATCGCACTCACAAAGCTCTTGTGTTTTTTTAATAAATGCTCTTATTTCACATTAAGTCATTATTATTTACATAAATATATCATTAAAATATATGAGACAATGTTTTTTCTTTTAGTTTTTAAAAATGAAAGAATTTAATCAACTATTAAAATCCAAAAATGTATTTAATTATCACTTTTATAACCTATTTAATTTTTAAAAGTAAATTACATTTCACAAAAAAATATAAACTATTTATTTAATTTTTTGAAATGCTAAAGTTATTCTCTTATTTTGAAAAAGACTGATGACTATTCAATTATATTTAGAAAAATTAATTGAATAAATTATCACAATAATTGTAAAAGTAAATCTCAGTTCAACGACCCCTCTCTCTCTCTCTCTCTCTCTCTCTCTCTCTCTCTCTCTCTCTCTATCTGCGACGCTTAAGAAGAAGAAACCGTTTTTCGATCTCCTCAGTTTCTGGCCGGCGCTGGTTTCTCTGGCGTCGGTCGGCCCCTTCTCTCTTTTCACTTTCTTAATTTATCTTTCTTTACAGTTTTTAGTTAGTTATTTCTGCAAATCCAGTTTCCAAATCTCCATCCTTTGCTCCTTTGGAAAGATGGTGTGGTCAGATCTGAGTCCGTCAATTCTACTGACACCATTCTCAACTTGTGTGGCGTTTAATCACACCCAAAGTTCATCGGGAGTTCTGTTTTTGAGACGGAAAAGGATTCTGTCGGTTCGTCTCTGTCGCGGTTGGCGTTCTATCCAAACACGTGTTTTGATTCTCTTCTTGTCGAAGAGTATATCTCTGACCTTACTCAAGCCTCAGCCCAAGAGTAATTGCGTCAGTTTATTTCCATCTCCGATTGATGGTTCTCACTTCGTCTCCTCTGTATGTCTGTTTCAATCTTATTTGTCTCTTCCCTACATGAAAAACAGAGGTGAGATTAGGATTTGGGATCCGGGAAGGATTGTTAGTGATGCCAGTGTTTGGGTCATGGATTTAAGACTGCATCGGTTTGGCTTTTGTTTTATTGGCATAGAGAATTTGAATGAGGACTTGATCACATTAAGGCGACAATATGATATTGGGTCAAAAGAAATTTGGTTTGATGATGTTCATGTCAAGATGTTGATCAAGTCTGTACAAGAGTTGGAGACGTTTTGGTTTATTCTCGTGGCAAGGATCTTATATTTGCATAGTCAAAAATTATTGACTCTGACTATTCACATATATCGTTTATTGGGTGCTGTTATTGATGATGGTGTCGAGCAAAGTGTGAGGTCAAACAAAGAATTGGGGTCTCCATTGAGTTTTAGAGTTTTGTTGAAGTTTATCAAGAAGATCTCTTCAAAGGAAGGTACGGTGGAGATTATTTTTAAATTGAACCTATTTGTGAAGAATATTACAAAATCGAGATATCTCAAAAAGACTTTGGTACGGAAGCTTTGGTGCCATTATGTCTATATTCCAGAATTATGTTTGGACGCATTGGGTTTACAGTTATGGTTCGCAAAAATAAAGTTCAGCCACAAGATGCTGCAAGCAAATCATAACAGAGAAAAATCAAATATGAAGTTGGACAATAACAGATCTTATGAACGGTTAGCGAGTAAGGCTACTCTTCGGAAAGCATTGTTAATCTCCCTTCTGCTGTATTTTTCTTAGTGTATGACGCATACATTTGTGTATGTAATAATTGTGTTACAATAATTCTGTATAATGTTTTGTAATTACATTTCTTTGAATTTAATGAAAGTTTGATTTGCGGAAAAAAAAAATTGTAAAAGTAAATTACATACCACAAACAATTTAAATTATTATCTATTTTAACTTTTTGAAATGCAAAACTTAATAACTTATTCTCCAGATTAAAAAAAAAATCCTATAACTATTCAAGTATATTTAAAATTAATTATCACAATATAATCTTAAAAATAAATAACATTTTACAAACAATCTTTTTTTTTTTTTTTTTTTCAACCAAACTTTAATAAAATTAAAAAGTAACTCCAAAGTTAGTTGCCCAACCTGGAGGAAAAGTGTTTACAAATGAACTTTCAGAAAACAAAGATCTAGACGAACGGGCAAGACAATCTGCTCTAACGTTGAGGTCACGAGGAATCTTGGTGAGAGCGAAGGAAAGAAATGATGTTTTGAGCAAGAGAAACTCCTCCAATAGGTTCGAAAAAGCGGGCCAATCATCAGGCATCTGCACCATCGCTACTAGTTCTGCACAATCCGTCTCGAAGATCTGACAGTCAACTCCAGCCGCCAACAAGGACTCCATGGCCCAGATCAACGCTTGTACCTCTGCATGTAAGGATGTAGAATCCCGTCTAATACTCCGTGCACCGAGAAGAAGCGTCGAGTCTTCACTACTAAAGCACCACCAACCCAAACCCTGTAGAGGGTCTAAACCTTTCCATGACCCATCAATCTGACACCGAGGGAAAGGCCCCCTGTCCTCCAACACAGCCGGAGGATGCAGATAACTCTCCGAGAAAGATTTGGCCTCCTCCCATAACAATTTATCATTATGCGCCTGATTTAATATATCTACCGGCTCAGCCGCTAAACCCTGGAAAACCTTTTTATTCCGATCTTTCCATAATGACCATAAAATCCAGGGAAGCCGAGAGGCTATATCAGGATCCCCTGATTGGGAAGTCGCACGCCAGAAGATAAAATCTAAATTTGCATAGATTGAACCATATGGGAAGCCGTCTGGAACTGACGAAACCGAGGACAGTGCCCAGACATCACGCGAACGAGGACACTCAAAAAGAGCGTGATTTATAGTTTCTGGTGCAGACTCACATCGTTTACACAAAGGATCGCACCGGACACCCCTATGCACAAGCCGTTCTAGCACTGGAAGAGAGCCCGAGGCAACCTGCCAGAAGAAATGTTGGATCTTCGGGGGAACGTCAAGTTTCCACGAATGGGCCCTAAGGGCCATACATGTCGGCCCATACTCAACCTCCGCCATTAAATCCCGAGCTAGCCGATATCCGGATCTAACCGTATACTTCCCTGATTTGGTAAAGTGCCATACTAATCTATCCGGTTTCAGGACTTTACTGACCGTCATACCTCGAATAATCGCTACATCCTCTGGATCCAAAAACTCCTCCAGGGTAGGCAAATGCCAATCCTTCGTAACAGGATTAATTAGGTGATTAACCATCAAGCTTGGTAGCCAAAGTCTTCCCTGACCGTTTGCTGGACGTGGTCGAGTATCAGGTATCCAAGGATCTCGCCAAACCGAGATAGAACAACCCGAACCAACTGCCCACCGCGCACCCTGCGCTACTAATTCCTTGGTAGAGAAAATACTTCTCCAAGCGAAGGAAGGGTTATATGGTTTAGTGGCCATCAAAGGATGTTTATTCCAGAAATATCGCCCTTTCAGCACCCTAGCCATTAAGGACGTCGGGTAGTGAATTAACCGCCAATACTGTTTCGCTAGCATGGCATCATTAAACTGTTCCAGAGCTCTGAAACCTAGACCCCCTTCACAGTTATCTTTACATAATTTATCCCAAGCCACCCAATGTAAACCTCTAGCCTTATCATTGGATTTCCACCAAAAAGTTGAAATAGCACTCGTTAGTTTAGACATTAACTCCTGCGGCAATTTATAACATGACATCACGTGAGTGGGCAGAGCTAACGCCACCGATTTAATCATAATCTCCTTACCACCTTTTGATAAATACTTTGCGTTCCAACCATTAACACGATCATCTAGCCTATCCTTGACATAACCAAAAACCTTTGTTTTTGAACCTTGGAGGCTTTCAGGAATTCCCAAATAAGAACCCATACCGCCCTCTTTAGATATACCAATAATTGATTTCAACTGATCCCTCACCTCAGGAGGAACCTTCTTACCAAACATTATAGAAGATTTCGCTAAATTAACCTCTTGCCCTGAAGCTTTGCCATAATTACTAATAATTTCCATAACCGTCTGGCATTCAGTCGCCTCTGCTTTACAGAAAACAGACTATCATCAGCAAACAGCAAGTGCGAAACGGTAGGGCTACCGCGAGCGATTGAGATACCCGTCAATTTTTTCTCCCGTTCTGCCTTTTTTATATTCGCTATCAGGACCTCAGTACAAAGTATGAACAAATACGGTGACAAAGGGTCCCCCTGACACAATCCCCTATGCGGAATAATAGAACCCCGAGGCTGACCATTCATAAGAACTTGATACGACACTGAAGAAACACACCACATGATCCATGATATCCATTTCCTATCAAATCCCAATCTAAGCATGACCGCTTCCAAAAAATCCCATTCAACCCGATCATAAGCCTTACTCATATCCGTTTTAAAAGCCAGAAACTCCGAATTACACCGGCGATTAGTATTGAGCCCATGAAACATCTCTTGAGCAACCAGAATATTATCCGTAATTAACCTACCAGAAACAAAAGCCGACTGTGTTTCCGAAACCAGGAGAGGCAAGAACCGTTTAAGCCTAAAGCACAGCACTTTAGATATTATTTTGTAGCTCACATTACATAGACTGATCGGCCTAAACTCAGTCATACGCTGCGGCCTATCAACTTTAGGAATTAGACAAATATTGGTCTCATTTAGCCGGGGGTCAAAACCACCCGTTCGAAAAAACTCTCTAACCAGAGCCACCAAGTCCCCTTTCAAGGAAGGCCAGAAACGTTGGAAAAATAAAGCTGTCATTCCGTCCGGTCCTGGAGTTTTCTCCGGATGCATGGCAAACAAAGCCTTCCTGACTTCCGCTTCAGAAATGTCTCTAATTAGGTCCCTGTTCATGCTATCCGTGATGATTGGGGTAACTTCCTGTAACATCTCTGAAATACCTCTACTATCCTATTGTTTGAAAAGATCCTCAAAGTATTTTGTAGCAATATTCTCCATATCCTTCGGGGATTCAACCCATATGTTATCCCTATCGAACAAGCCCACAATCCTATTCCTCACCCGCCTCTGTTTAGTAGAGGCATGAAAATACTTAGTGTTTTTGTCCCCAACCCTCAGCCAGAACTTCCTGCTTTTTTGTTGCCAATAAATTTCCTCATCACGATAGGCCTCTTTTAATTTTCTTTCAATACCCCGTATTTCCTCCTGAGAAATCGCGTCATCCATTTTTGCCTCCTGCAAAGCCGCCTTCAATGAAGAGATAAGTGAAGGGCCAGAGCTTACATTATTTTTCCGCCACCAAGATATTGAGTTCCTACAATTCTTTATCTTATCCACAAAACCCGGGACCCGAAAATTTCGTGTACGATTCCATCCTGATTCAACTGCGTCACCAATCCCCTCCTTTCCCAACCAACGTTTATCGAAACGAAACTGACGATGTCGTCTCCTAGCCGTCGTCAAACAGGTCGCTAAAATTGGACAGTGGTCAGATCCAATCATCTCTAGATAATCTACCTTCGAGTTAGGATAAAAACCATGCCACTCCTCATTCCCCAATGCTCGATCCAAGCGACAGCGAATCACCTGGTTATTGCATCGATTCCCTCGCCAGGATAGTTGTTCACCATAACATGGAAATTCTAGCATTCCACAATGTCGAAGCATTGAAATAAAAGGCATGAAAGATGAAGCTGAGCGCACTGCACCACCTTGCTTCTCATGATTACCCACTAATTCATTAAAATCACCAATTAAAAACCAAGAGTCAATCCGAAAAGAACCAATATCCATTAATTTATCCCAAACTTCTCCTCGATGTTGAGGAACTGGGTCACCATAAACAAAAGACATGAAAACCATTTGTTGACCGATTGAAACTTGTGTATCTATAATACGATTGCTATGAAACAAAATTGAAAGATTAATCTCATCCATGAAAAACAAAGCAAGACCACCACTAGCCCCGCGGGGATCAACAGTATACAAATTATTATAACCAAACTTATTCTTAAATTTTTGTAAATAAGAAGAACATTTTTTTGTTTCTGATAAAAATAAAATGTCTGGTCGGTGTTTCCTCCATAAATCACCCAAATAATTCTCTGTCAGGTCCGTCCCAATGCCCTGACAGTTCCAGCTTAGTATCTTCACGTTTGAGCCGGGGGTTTCGGGAGAGCCCCCATCCCTTTCTGAATAGGACGACTTCCTCCTCCCCTAGGAATGCCGTCTTTAGCCTTTTGGCCTTGCTTACTCACTGCCGCCTGATCATTGCCTTTGCCTACAGATTTTAAAGAGAGAGCTTTAGCTAATAGTCGCTTCCCAGGTGAAGCCAACGGCAAAACAGCTTTCTTTGCAACATGAACTCTTTGTCTAACCTGAGGACTACCCACTCTACCTCTAGCACTAACCGCTTTCCCCAAAGTAACAGATTCCATAGCAGAATGTATATCTTTCAATCCCAAAGCTAAGGGATCAGAAACATGATTACCTTGAATATTGGTATCCTCGTCTGCTACAACCGTCCCAATATCAGAAACTAGAGACGGCTCCGATACTGTCCCTGAGTCCGCTGGGTTAACACCATCATCAAACTCCCCATCCTCTAGCAGATCATCAGTACTCTCATTAAAGGCCGGGTCCTCAGCATCCTCACCCCCATGCTCAACGGACATCTCAGCATCCTCCATAGAATGGTTCTCGACCACTACAGTAGTATCCTCAAACTGAGCCGTCTTCTCACCCGAGGCCTGCTTGGCCTTATACATTGGTTTCGGCCACACTGGCTTTAGACCTTTTCTTTGTGGTGGTAAACCGGGAAAAGAATCCATCATATCCCCTCCACCCAACTGCGAACCAGGAAGAGCGTATCCCAGACTGTTACTCGAACCATTACTCTGGTATCTCTTCTTCTGACCCCAACTATAGCCCTGATTCCTCGCTTGAAGAGGGAGACCAGAAGAACTACTCTCACCACCCCGAAACTGAGCCTGTCTCCTCTCAGTGGACTGTTCTGAATGGAAGTCCAAAGCCCTCTTCACATGTTTCCTTGGTTTTTCCCACCCACCATCATGCTGAGGAGCACCTTGTTTCACTAAAACCTGCTGCCGCTGGACACCTCTCTTATCCGCATGATCCACCAACCCCCGATTAGCCTGAGCTTTCTTCAGTTCAGGACAGACTAGCACGTCGTGAGTTAACCTGAGACAGTGCTTGCAGTATCCAACTAACTTCTCGTATTCGATAGAGATTATCACCTCATCCCCTGTATCGAATGGGACCACCAGGTTGAAAAGCAGAGGGTTGAACCCATTAACCGTTACACAAACACTTCCTGATTCCTCATCTAATTCCTTGATCCTCCCTACCTTCTTCCCAATAGCCTCCAGAGTTGCTAACTCCCACAGATGCATGGGAATGCCTCCCACCTTCACCCAGAAACTGATGGCCGAGGGATAAGTATCAGCCACAATAGGTTCCCATTTAACCAGCGAGATCATCCACCCATCAAAATGATAAGGGCCATTGAACAGAACTTCCTGAAGATCCTCTTCCTCTTCAAAGTTAAAATGAAAGTATTCTGACCCAAGTCTGCCCCTGTGACTCTTGCTTCCAACTTCCAAATCTTAGGGAGATTAGCAAGAAGAGATTCCATCCGCTGGACTGCTGGGTTCATCAACCTCCCAATTAGAGTGAGTGAGAATTGTTGAATCCGCTGAGCGAACACAGAGTTTGAGATTTTCACGACCTCAGTACGGATCAACGCTGCCTTGCCTTTGTTGAGCGCTAGCTGAGCCATAACCAGTCGCAAGTGAGAACAAAAAGAAGGACTCTGCAACACCGAGAGAAAAGCTGCAACAGACCAGACTTTTAGAAAACGCTGAGCGATATCGTGAAGAAAGATGCCTCGCAACCATAGTAATATATGAGGAAAAGGCACGACAATCAGCCCAAGAAGGATCAAAGACCAAATCTGCTTACTTTCCAAAATCCCCATAGAGCGTAAATGACCGAATATTTGATTTCCAATCAACCCCCGACGACAAAGTAATAGAGACATAATACCAAAATCCACCAATATCAGATGAGAGATAACAAAGATCACCCGAATCCCCAGGATCAAAACATGATACGAATCAATCCGTTGATCCACAAAAGGAAATTGCAGATTCCCTCGACCTAATATATACAAACAATCTTATATATATATATATATATATTTGTCAACAAAAGAATCTGCTCAAATGAGCCAATTTGGAGGAATATTGTTTACAAACAAAACATGATATGGAGATAAGCGCGCATAGCGTGCCAAAATATCCGATTTTACATTTGCATTTCGAGAAATATAAAATAAAGAGAAAGAAGAAAACTCCCCCCTATCTGTCGTGATGCCATCTAATTAAGTGGCGAAGGGCCGAAGGCCGGACAGTCGTGAGGAGAAGACACCATTTTCACCAAGTCCGAACAAAAAATCTTATAACTATTCACCAATTTAAATTTTTGAAAAACAAAACCTTTTTCTCTTATTTAAAAATTCTAATGATTATTTAAATATATGTCACTCAGCAATCTTAACATGGTATCCATGTTATTGAATTTTTTGAAAACTCTAGACAATCATTTTTCCCTATAACTTTCCACCAGAACTACACTTTTTTGATTATTTACCACTTTTTATACAGTTTTCTCATTGCATTTTTACACTTAGGATTAGTTTAAATTAAATCAGTTAGTCTAAAAAATATCTATTTATCTATTAAACGGCATAGTGATGTAGATAACAATGTGAACCATAAAAGATTTGAATTTGATTTTAGAAACACAAAAATACATCAAAACTTTCTCCGCTATGTTGAAATTTTTTTTCACGTTTAAATATTTTACGGATGAAACATATTTTTACACAAAATAAACGCAAACTTGAATAAACAAAAAAAAAACAAAATTTTACTTACAGATTTTGTTTATACAAACAAATATTAAATCTTAAATAATAATATTATTCTTAACTTTATTTGAATCGATTTATCCCGCACATGTTAGTATCTAGTGTTATATTATTACTTCTAACACCATGATCTACTTCACCTTATTACATCTTCTCATTTTCTTGATATATGACTGTATTTTGATTTTTCCTAAATTAAGAACATTTTACAAACGACTGAACAAAAAATTCTCTGACGTAATGCGGATCGGATATCAACCTAGTAGTTAGTAATGACACGAACATGTCACATCAATTTAAATCCAAAGTAATTTAACAGAAGAGAAATAATAATAATGAACTATAGTTTTGTTGACTTCCATATTGAATAATTAAACTCAGTTATAATATTATAAACAACAACAACTCTAGTGGACCAAAAATTGTATTGAGTGACAAAGTGATCTTACCACGTTATACAAAAAGATGAATTCGTGCATCAAGTACGACATGTCACATCTGTTTAAATCCAAAGTAATTTAACAGAAGAGGACTAATAATAATTAACTATAGTTTTATTGACTTCCATATTGAATAATTAAACTCAGTTATAATATTATAAACAATAATATCTCTAGTCGACCAAAAAGTGTATGAGTGTCAAAGTGATCTTACCACGTTATACACAAAAATGAATTCGTGCATCAATAAGTACGACCCACCACCATACCTTCGTACGGAACAGAGCCGTCTCTATGTTTTTGGAGGCCAAGCAACATAGAGAGGATGGAACTACAGATATCTCACATTTTGCAAGCAAGACCATGACCACTAAACTAAAAAACATTTTTGAGATTTACAATCGAAAATTGTTTATATTTTTGGCAGCCCCAAGCTAATGCTTCATGGGCATGGCCTTTGGGTTAATTTCTTCTTTTATTAATATTTTAGTTTTCTTTTAATTGATTATTTATTTATTTCCCTAGATAAATTAGGTTATATTTTATTTTTGCCCTAAGCCTCAAAAAGCATGGGTATGGCACTGCCCACGTTGTAAGAGGCGGCAGTAACAAACAACAATACATTATCAAAATAATAATAACAATAAAAAGAGATACGGCTCTGTTCCGATGTCGCATTTTACCGACACTTGCATTGCTGCTGTAGATTTCTAATGTGGGGATAAATTTCGGATTACTTACAGCTATCTGGACCAAACACTACAAGAAAACAGGTGATTTACGACTACACTATTAGTCACTAAATAGTCGCTAAATCATACATAATGACTAATTTACGACTAATATTTGTTGTCGTAAATTGGTAGTCGGTAAGGAAATTCAGTCGTAACATAGTCGGTAAATAGCGACAATATTACAACTACGGCTTGTAGTCGTAACCATAGTCGTAAGTTAGTCGTTACTAGTTACGACTATTGGATGACTATGTTACGATTAATAAAATATTGACAGAAGTAGTTTACGACTAGTTTGAAAATAGTTATGAATTTGTCGTTAAATTATACGACTCTGTGGCTACTATTTAGCGACTATTTGACGACTATGTTACGACGACTATAAGTCAGATTTAAAATCAAAATTGTTTTGTTTTGTTTTATAAATCAAATTTCTAATCAAACAGAAACCTAAAATTCATATTTTTAATAACCAAAAGTTCACCACAATAGTAATTTGTTCACCACATTAGCAATTACAAAAAGAGAACCAAAAGTGATCAATCAAAAACTATGATTGACACACCATCCCAAAGTGACAAGTTCATAATAACCAAAAGAGAATCTAAACCATAATAAGTAGCCGAATAAGTAGCCTAAGAAGTAACCTAAGAAGGAGATTGTTGTGTTGGAGTGGCGGTGGATGCATCACTTGATTCAGACTCTTGGAATTCGACATAGGCCGGACACATCGTACGGATGAACTTTTCAAAGTGCTCTATCTTCTTCTATTGTGCAGCCTGAACTTTGGAGTGTTCTGCTTCACGAGCAGCTTGTTCTTCAATTATACGATGAGCTTCCTTCACTTGCTCTTGTAATGCTACAAACGATGACGACTCTCCTCGTTGATAGCTCTTGCCATTGAGAAGATCATGAAGATGATCCTTAAGGCTTCCAAGTCCAAAAATATTACCTCGTGAATCCTTCTCAGTGGACTTAGAAAAGAAAAAATGAAACTGTTAGTTCTGAAAATGAAAGTTTTGAAGACTCTTTAAATATAGATTGTGAAAATGGTACTTTACCTGAAGAAAGATGGTCGTATAATCTTCTACTGTGAGCTCCTGAGCTCGTGAAGGATCTGACTCGATCTCAGATATCTTAGCTTGTAAGTTTTCTCATAAGTTGAGAAGATCTTCTTGGCTTTTCGATCGACATACGTACCATCTGGCCTTGTATGTGTCTCTTTGAAAACCTCACCAAGACTCACCGGTCTCCCAAGTTTCTCTTCCAGGAATGTTACAAAAAAAAAAAAAGTTAAGACATAAGATAAAGTTACAAAAGAAAGGTTAAGACATAAGTTAAAGTTACTCACCAAGCCTTGTTTGACTTGTTGATACAATGTTGGCCCAGATAAATGCGAGTGTGGACCGAGACCATTACGGTCTGACATACGAGCATTGGAATAGATTCGACTCATTTCTTGTGCTTCTTCAGTATCCCACTGCGCAACCATTGTTTTCCAGAGTTCACCCTCGATCTATTTAGGTTGCACTCGACTAGTCCTAACGTCGCTTACCATGTTCTTCATCCGGCGTTGACATATCTCATTGAAAAAATGTTGCACTGTCCCTGTAATCAATGGATCCCAAGTGTGTGTTTTCTAGGAAAAAGAAAATAGAATTAAGTTAGTGATAAGCAACAATTAAAACCTATCTATAAATGATATATGACAGAAAACTATACCTCAAACTCAAGGAAGTATCTTTCTCTTCTATCCGGAGGCACACATGACCAATTGTAGAATGGACCATCAAATTTGTTTGTAAGAACCTTTGTAATCTTCCGCACAAGTTGTGATCTGGCATCCCGAGTAAACCTCATAACATAAGAATCAAGTCAGACTCGTGAATGACAAAACAATAAACAATAGTTCATGAATAAACACATATACTCTTGTAGTTACTACTAAATGATGAGAGACTTGGGAATGACAAACACAATAAACAATAGTTCATGAAAAAACACATATACTCTTCTAGTTACTACTAAATGATGAGAGACTTGGGAATGACAAACACAATAAACAATAGTTCATGTACTCACAATAAACAATAGTTCATGACAAAACACATATACTCTTCTAGTTACTACTAAATGATGAGAGACTTGGGAATGACAAACACAATAAACAATAGTTCATGTACTCACAATAAACAATAGTTCATGTACTCACAATAAACAATAGTTCATGACAAAACACATATACTCTTATAGTTACTACTAAATGATGAGAGACTTGGGAATGACAAACACAATAAACAATAGTTCATGTACTCGACAAAACACATGTACTCGACAAAACAATAAACAATAGTGATGTTGTGTGTCATCTAAAATCAACGAAGTCATCGACTCTAATCTAGAAAACAAACTCTAATCTAGAAGAAAACATATGAAAACATGTTCTGAGCTGGAGATTTATACGTGTTTACATACCAAGTCATGTTAGGCTTTGGTTCCGGAGAGAGGACGGTGGTAAAAGTATGACGGTCCGGCACCATAAGTATGGCGTTAAGAGCCCTCAACGTGTCCTCCCGGAGTTCCGGCAACACTGGATCTGACTCATCAAAGTTGTTACCGTGAGAAAAAGGATGACTTTGAGCTGGAGAGTTCTGAGCTGCAGATCTCGCAGAATCATGCAATGGATTCGATCGAACCGGAGGATTGTTCTGAGCTGGAGATCTTTCAGAATCATGCAAAGGATTCGATCTCACCGGAGGATTATTCTGAACTTCTGGTAATGACCGAGTTGGTTGGTCATCAACGCTTCGATTCACGGAGTTCTGAAATAGAGTCTATGGTGGTGGATAGTTTCTGACCTGCGGTGCGGCTGACGTTGAAAGTTGGGGGGAAACGCGGACTGGTACTTGTGGCGTCTGAGGCGTAGGATTTTGAGCCGCCGGCGTGAAGTTTTATTGAGGCGGTAGAGGGTTGACTCTTCTCACCTTCGACGGAGGGTTAGAGCCACCGACTCTGAGAGTAGCGTTGGCGACAACATTCCTCTTTCGTCCAGGCTTCTTAAGAGGAGGCATCGTGAGAATTGGTAGGAGGAAGATGAAGGATGGTGAGAAATAAGATTGAGAGATTAGGGTTTCGGCGATTGAGAGAGGATCGGCAGAAGAAAGATGAAGGATGGTGAGAAATGAGAGATTAAGGTTGAAAAATTAGGGTTATCTCGTTTGTTAGGGTTATGGACTGGACCACGTAAATGGATTCCCGGGTTTAATTAACCCAAAATGTTTTAAACTTAGTCGCTTATTAGTCGCGGATCAGTTGGTGCAAAATATTTTAAACAATTGGGCTTGTTTTGGAGTCCAAAATCTGGTCCAAGACGTAATAACAATTTTTTTGAATTTAGTCACTTGTTTGTCGCCAGTCAGTAGCCAACATTAATTTTATAAAAAACATATAATTTAATTTACTTTACATATTATTTAAAGCATACTACTTATATATACACTACATAATATATTGATCACTTTAAATTTACAAACATTATATACATATATACTTACTATAATAAAAATTACATTTTCTATTTTTAAATTAAAATTACATTTTATGACTTAGCATAAATGAAGATACTAATTTTAAAAGATCAGACCTACTGATTCATATACATTTTCTTGAGCTTCACCTTTCATAGGTATTTTTTCACTTTGCAACCAATTCACAACTGTACTAATGGAAAACAAAAGCTCAAATCTAAAACAATTAACAATTAATAATTAATAATAAGTATAGATATGGTAAAGCAAGCATAAAAAATTGATATTACTTACATATATTTGGTTTGTGCCTTTGAAAATAAGATTAATATGAGAATGCCACAACATGATGCATGTATTTATAGTTTATATATATGTAAAGAATGCCAAAACATTAGTCACTACTTAGTAGCCAAATTACCGACTATTAGAAAGAGTTGCTACGTAGTCGCCAAATTAGCTGCTTTGATCCAACAAAATTAAGTTCTTCCCATTTAGTCGTATAATGGTCGTCAATCAGTGACTACAATACCGACTATTGTATTTGGTCGGCAAATAACGTCTGAGTTACGACTAATGTTACGCAGTTGTAAAATAGTCGTAAGATAGTTGGCAAATAGTCGCTTAATTTCCCGACTACGCATTTAGTCGCCAAACGTAGTCGTAAATACCCTGTTTTCTTGTAGTGAAACCAATTCAACATAGCTAGGAATGGAGACTTTCTACATATTTACTACTATTGGTGGAATGGGCTCCAAATGTCATATGGAGTAATTTTTATTTTTAATCAAAAAGTTATAATCTTAGACCCGTAAATTCTTTTATACTAGGGACCCAAATATTTTATATGTATCACATTTGACTCTACGTTATAAATTATATGTTCTTTTTAGCCTCAAACAAAATTTAATAGCTTTGGCAGATCTAAATGAGGATTATTTAACGTTCAAATACATAAAAATATGGTGTACGTCAGATATTTTTGGTACACTTAGTTGTAGTGCTGGTACACTTTGCCGTCGACGTAGATGGTACACTTAGTTGTAGTGTTGGTACACTTATCGGTGGACGTATATGTGTATCAAAAACGAAGTGTACCAAAAATATCTGATGTACACCTTCAACAGTCAATATGACCCAAAAGATATTTATGGTAGACTAATGGCCTGTTGCGACATATTTATTCGACAGCCTTCTCTCGTTTCAAATATTTTTGGTATACTTGTTTGTTTTTTTGAAATAGTTTTTGGACTGTGATGGTAGGTTTCTTGTCTGTGGTAGATTTAGTAAGCATTTTTGACAGCTGTAAAGTCTTACCAGAATAACACGAATTTGTTTGAGCTGTCAAAGACAGTCTAGCGTTGCGATAGACTTATTGGAGGTAGATCTAAACACGTTTGCTGTTCTTCCGATCTATGGTGTTCATGTAATAACGTTTGTAGCAGATTCATCAATCATACTCTGTTTGTCGGCCGGAGCAAACGTCTTTTTCCTACTCTGTTTCGTTAATCTTTCCTCTGGGTTCATCCATGGAAGAGCTAGATATCTGTTCGAAAATCTATATAACTCACTTTTTATAGGTTTTTAATTTAGAAATCAGATGTTGAGATGAAAATCTATAATAGTTGAGTAAAAAACCCACAAGTGAAACCAAAAAAATAGACATAAGTCGTGAAAAAATAAAGTGAGGCAGGGAAAATTAGGGTTTGCAGTCGTATGTTAGAGGTAGAAGACAAGAATATTCTGGTAATTTCGGGTTCATTAAACCTAAAATCAAACGTGTACGTACATATAAACGTATACGTATATATGAACGCATACGTACATAATGTTCTTGAGATTAGAGTACGTACATAACGTTCTTTTGCTTAGTGTAGGTCCATAAATCCGTTTTAATGAACAATATTATTGTAATTTTGTAGTCATCTTCAACATATCTTCTTCTATAACCCTAGCTAATATTGTCGTTGTTGTTCACCGGAAATGGAACAAGTAAGAGATGTTACTAGAAAAAGTAAGAGATGTTACTAGAACAACCTATGTAATTCGTAATTGTTTATTTATCATATTTTCGAGAGGTAATGAACAATAACCATACAAAATTACATTTTAACTATAGAGGGTAATATTTAGATAACATAAATATATAATACTTAGTTCAACTAGGTACAACTAAATATATATTTAGATTTGCATTTATATTTAAAATATGAAAATGATAATTAAGGTTTATAAGAATTTCTAAAACATATTGAACTATTAAAGAACCATGTTTAATCAACAATACAAGAATTTATCTAATATATACTATCGTTTTCACATAAAACACTCTTTATAGTATAGGAAGACTTAGTAAGTGATCACCTCAAATGAAGCAAAAGAGGTGAAACCCAAGTTTTTATGAACATTGTGTTATGAAAACCTTGTATATGCTAATTAATACTGATAAATCTTGTGCCCAACTGCTAATTAATAATTTATATTATAGTCCAACTGGAAATACGAAAAAAACGCAAAAGTTCAACTATGGATATGAGAGTACAACTGGATAACTATGTATAATTATGTGTATACCAAATAATTTTTTACTAATATCATGTTGTCTTTGGTTCATTTTTCCATAGAGTTATGATTTTAAATGAATATTCTGCCGCCAAAATCTATTTTTTATTCGTTTTCACATGATCCATATTGAAATTTATTTTAATAATTCTAGTACAGTTGCACCAAGTAGTTCAAGTTATAATGAAATTTTCTACCTAAGTGATCTAGTTATACATAAGATCTCACATTCACTCTAAAATTATATTAATTACAACCAAACAAATCTCTCTCTGTTGTAACTCTTTTATCTTCTGCAAAGGCTCCATCTTCTACTCCTTATAGTTTCTAAGTAGATATTACAGGATACCTTAAGCAATCATGAGGGACCTAAACTTGCAAAACTGGCTACACTCAAGTGATAGCGACAGAGAATTAGTGATGATGAAACTATTATGGAAAGAGAATAAAAGTGGAATTAGTGATGATGAAACTATTAGGAGAAGTGGGGTATTGACGGCGAATTGATAGCTCTGTTAAATTTGGATTTACGAGAGATATGATTAATGTTAATTAGTGGTGGTTAATTTGATCGGGGCGTTTTGGTTTGGATTAGACTTCTCTTTTCGTCTCTCCATGCAAATAGTTACTAGTACATATACAATCCACATATGTGTAGACTATGTACATGTTCTTATATACGTACATTACACATAACAATCATCATGATGACTGTGTATAATTAATAGCCACTAACTGAATGAGGTATGGTTAAAATCTTAATTATAGATCATTGCCAAGCTTTTTTTATTCTTCTATATTATCAATGACGTAACCAAAAAAAGGTTTTTATATTCCATTTCCACAAAAGAAACGATCCAAAAGCCAAAGAGATTTTGAGTCCTTAATTAGGGTGTCTGAGAAACCGTTTGGAAGAAGAGTTAGTAGCAAAACCTCTGCTTCTACTCTTTCGATGTCTTGGAATTGTAACTTTCTCAAGAAGAGACAAGATCTCAGGCATCGATGGTCTACCTTTAACCTCTCCAATACATTGTAAAGCCAAGAAAGACATCATAAACGCTGCTTTCTGAGGGTATTGACCCACAAGCTTCGTGTCCATTATCCTAAACACTTTTCGCTTGTCTCGCAAGTAAGGTGTCGCCCATTCCACTAAATATTCTTCTTGTCGAGCTTTAGTTTTGTCTATTGCTCTACGTCCAAATAGAATCTCTAGCAAGACGACACCAAAGCTGTAGACGTCACATTTCGTAGTTAGATGACCTGACAGAGACCAAAAGCAGAGACCAATCAATGTGTTTTTAGAAATTTCATGTTTTGTTAGTTGAAATTGGAACAAATGAACCATCAAACAAAGAGAAAACTGTTGCTAGATATTCTGGAGCTGCGTAACCTTCTGTACCGATGACTTGGGTTGTCACATGTGAACGGTTGTCTTTTGGACCTTCTTTTGCCAATCCAAAGTCTGAGAGTTTTGGGTTGAATCCTGAATTAAGAAGGATATTTGCTGCTTTGAAGTCTCTGTAAATGACTTGATCCTTAGCTTCGTGCAAAAAACAAAGCCCTCTAGCAGCACCAATCGCCACTTCCATACGCAGTGACCAAGAAAGCACATTAGAACCCCCTAGAATAAATAAGATTCATCAGGTCATGAACAATGCCAAGTAACATAAACATAAATGTTGGATCTTAATTCTTACTTACTTTCAAACAAATGATTTTCAAGACTACCATTAGGCATATACTCGTAAACCAAAAGACGTTGTTCGTCTTCCAAGGAGTACCCAATCAATTTCACCAGATTCGGATGATGCAATCTTACAAGAGAAGTTGAGAAACCAACCTTTTTGTTTATTTTCCATTGCAGCAGTCGCCGGTTTGGCCCTGTCGACGACGATGACCATTGAACGTAGCTCACAATTAGCAAAGCTGCAAATCAAATGCAAATTAATAAAACCTCACTTATAATTTGAAAATTCCTCACGAAGGGTGTGGATCTTACTGGCCGCAAATTTCCTTCTTAACATCTGGATGGCACTCGCTTTGTAGTGCATTCAATGTGTGAAACAAGAAACCACTGTGTGTCACAATAGCTATCTCTTTTTCTTTCCTTGTCCATAGCTTACAAATCCAAAACAAGCCATATGCAGTTCTGTCCCATCAGCATTTTCGATAAGTCAACAGGACTAATGGAGATTACTTAAATTCTACATGGAACAATAGTATATTGAAAGAATCTTCTTTCATCAGAGATTGATTCTATTTGATGCCAACTTCTACTTATCAAACTAACAGTGTCGAGGAAGCAAAGAGGATGCTTCTCTAAGTTTTCACGTTCTGGACATAAGGGAAAAGAGAAAATACCAGTTCAGGAACTATTTTCCTCTAGCAGCAAGTTCTTCAATTGTTTCTCTAACATCAGCCTTCCATAACTTGTCTTCATCGCTTTCTATCTGAAGGCAAATTCAAATGTGAGGAGTCATTTGGAAGCACAAATAAGTTGTTTGGCGTAGCTGTACGCTGCACATTGCTAGTAGTCAATTGGGCAACCAGAAGATTACAAGTAATAATCAATGCCAGGCACAGTTAAGCATCACTTACGTTTATAAGTCTGATGGAGTTATGGATTTAAAGAAATATTTACGGATGACCAAGTCGAATATATGCATTACTATGAAATGAATTTTTCTTCAAAAATGCCTTTTTCCAATTCTCCCATATTAATACGTTGACACAGACCAAAGAAACATCAACTACATCCATGATCTTTCCGAGAAAACCTTACAGTCGCTCCCACTCTGAAACACTTTTTACTTCACACATGTAATATAGCATTTCTGGCGTGGAACTCAGTGACTATTATTTCTTGCGCAGTCATCTGAATCACAATTGATATCCATGAATCAAAAATTAGAAAACTCTTGATCACCAGCCTACCAATCATTGCAAGTTTTATCCTTATCTGTGGAAGCATATAGTTTAATAAATGAGTTTCATCATACACCACATCTTGACAACATATATTTGTTTAATCATATTGAGCATATCTCTTCAACTAACCTTTTTTCTGGAAAAATATCTCTTCAATTAACCATGTCT
The DNA here is from genome assembly GCF_030686135.1 of Camelina sativa. Lineage (NCBI taxonomy): Eukaryota > Viridiplantae > Streptophyta > Magnoliopsida > Brassicales > Brassicaceae > Camelina > Camelina sativa. The sequence continues at coordinate 9,209,188 of NC_141891.1, read as the reverse complement.
CTCTATCTCTCTCTGTCTCTACCTTTGCATTAACGAAAATTAAAGCAGGTTAGTAAGAAACTGAAGGGATCGTCATAGAAAGTAAGAGTCATATTTGTTATCTTACCTCATCACTCATCAGAGAAGCGTTTGAATATCTAAGAGGCCACCCTTCCTAATTTCGTCTCCCATCAAATATGGAAGGTTAATTAATGCCATATGTTTGAAGATAATAAAACCCATGGAGCAATTCTTCTAAGGTTTTTACCAAGAATATGTGGATAGGAAAAATGTCGAACCTCAAAGACTTGTTGTTAGGCTTAAATTTGGTAAAGATAATGCTCACTTGTGTGCAGATCAGAAATCACTCCAAAAGAATGTCATGGCTTGAAAGTTAAACCCCACGACCTGCAAATAAATGAATTACATGGAGCTCATGTAGCTTAGCAAAAGCTGGGGATAAAGAAAGATCAAACCAGACATGAGGAATATACTTAAATTAATGATACTGAATTATGAGACGGTCATATATACACATATCTGACCTTCTCAATGTTCTCCATCATATATAACACCCATCACCTCGAGCCTTAACCTTGGCAAGTTTGCTAATCTCTTTAGGATGATCCACAAAGTACTACATGTGCTCCTTAAGTTTAGACCTGAAGGTACAACAAAATTCGCTAAAATCATAATCACAAAGACTTAAAGAAGGAAGGTTTTGTTTCCACATTCTGATAGTAGAGCTTAAAGTACCCAAACTCTCTGTTCAAGCTGTTGGCTTGAGCAGTGGTAGCCTTACCACCACCATATTTCTTGCTAAAATCCTCCTTTACTCTCTCAAGGAAGGCCATTGGAACCTACCTCCCAACAGATGCAACAGCAAGAATACAATAAAGATGACCTTTTGGCATGTCGATGGACAAATATGATACACAATTCGCGGCAGTTACAGAGGCTGACGTCTCACCCAAACCACCTGTAACCTGGATCCGCGACAGCCAACAAAATCCAAAGGATTGAGCCATTAACCACCATGACAAAACAGTACTCCCCACCACTCGCCCTTTGGCTTCCGCTGTAGCTACGGCGACCAGTTGAACGGATGAGCCGAGAAGCCCCAAAGATAACCCACCGGCGTCCTCAAACCAGGGGCCTTTACTCCGGATCTTCTGCACCATTAAACCGGAGCCACCACTACACCAAAGAGAGAGAGCCATACCACAACTGTCGGCATAAGAGGTCACTTGCTCACTTTTGGATCTTCTCTGCAAATCCTCAGCCTTCAATTAAGCGCAGAATGCAAAAGAAAAAAGAGGAAGAACGAGATCTACTTTTTTGTGAACAGGAGGAGAGAGAAGAGAGAGAAAGAGGGAACGATTGTCCCTCAAAAACTTTAAAACATGCTATGGTAGAAACTGTAGATAATCGGAGCTTTCACCCGTCGATCTGTCCGAAAATGTGACCGCTTTTTTGCTTCTCCGGTAGGCCTTCATGCTTCAATGCGCTTTTGGCTTTTTTTATGGATTTCAAAGCAGAGAATAAAATAAAAACTAGATCTGAAACTTTGTTCTTGAGAGACAAAGTGAATCAAATTAGAAGGAATCAATATGATGATTTTTGTCCACCCAAATTTAAGATAATCCAAAGAAAAAGTAATCGATCATTCAAGTATTTTGTGTTTCTTTCTCTCCAAAATCAAAGACAAATTAAAAGTAAGAGCATAAGATCTCGAGAACAAGAGCATCAAATCTCAAGTTTTTTTTTCTGACCAAATTTAATTATAAATGGCATAAATCGTAATAAAACACACAACTCAGGTATAGAAGTAATTTGCAAACTTTTATGTGTTATTCTAGTAAGTCGAAAATCTCAACGTGTTAGTCTAGTAATAAACCTACTTTTATGTAATATTCTAGGTAATTTCCCTAAATATAATCATTCAAACTTTTGAGTATAATTTTACTAAGTGATATATAATATATATATATGTATATATTGTTGAAGATAATATTTCTTTGTTATATCTATTTGTGCGATATTTTAGTTTAGTTTTTTTAATCAATATAAATCATTGAATATATATATATATATATATATAATTATTTGAAGGTTAAAAGATAAATATATATATCAAGTAGTTACATCACCGCCTCTGCGAATGATTCCACCGGAGTTCGATTCTACTAAGTTGCATTACCCGCGTAGTAAGGATTGACTATGAATCGGGACTTGTCGATTCAATGATGACAAAAAAAAACCTATATAAACGTCATACTTATTTTACTAATCTATATATAACATATATTGTCTAATGTCGCCATAATTTTTTCTTGGCAAATCAATAATAAATCGCATGATAACAAAAAATAACTTAAGAATCTCACTGGAAGAGTCGTCAATCTTCTGACATTTTATTCCTAAAAGAGTTAATTCCACATTCAAAATAATATTGATTTCTTAAAATTAATATAAATATTGATTTCTTAAAATTAATATAATTATTGATTTCTTAAAATCAATATAAGTAAAATATTCTAAAAAGGCTATAAAAACATATCAATTAGTATAAAGTTAATAAAAATAAAGAACATATAACTTATTAAACATAGAAATTATTAACATAATCATATAAAAACAAAATATTATTTTTTATGTTAGTATTATTACCATAATAATTTAAATAACAAGCTTTCAATAGTTATTAAAATGGATTATAAAAAGAAGTATATTACCCCTGAAATATCTCTAACTCATTAAAAAAAAACTTAATTCCCAATAAATATAAATTTATATATATTCATAAATAAATATAAAAACGACAAATTAGGGGATATCATGATGTGTGATTATTTATATATATATATATATATATATATATATATATCTAAGTATGTAAACTAATTTTAGTGTGATTATTTATTAGAAAATGGAAATATTGATAACCGAATATTCGTTCTAATTTGTATATTCATTTATGTGCTATTAAAAATGAATGAGACAATAACCCTTATCATTATAAATAAACTTAGTACTCAAAAAAAATTCATAATATATTTAAAATGAGTGATTATTAGATTATACAAAATTGTTATAGTTACTCGACAAACCATAAATATAAATTTGATTTTTAAAACACACAAAAATATATATTGCCATAAATTGTAACATTTTATAAATATTTTCTTTACCACGTTCACATATTTCACAGGTGAAATGTATTCTTACACAAATACGTTGATTTTGGAATTTTATTAATTTTTCATTAATGGCTTTTTTGGTAATAATCTGTCATTTATAAAAAATATTAACAAATCGATTAACTCAAAAGATTTAAATAGAATCAAAAATATTAAAGCAATAAATTAGATTATCTTCAAAAAATTTAGTTTAGAATCCGATTATTACTAACAAATAATAAAATTGAATAGTTAAACTACCGAGTAATTTAGTATATGTTGTTATGGTTACATAAGAAACATGAAAAATTGTTATGATTACAAAATAAAACATAAGAAGATATGAATTTGATTTTTAAACCACACAAAAGATATGTTGCAATAAATAGTAACATTTTATCAATATTTTCTCTACCATAAAACCTCTTACACATTCAAAGATTTCACGGGTGAAATATATTTTTTACACGGAAAAACGCAGCTTTGAATAAATAAATAAAAAACTTAAGTTACATATTATGTTCGACACAAATAGATATTGGTTTTAGGATAATAATTTTCTTTAAATCGATTTATCCTGCATATAGTATGGGTTGTTACCTAGTCCCACATTAAATACTATACAAATTTTCATGAACATTTTTAGTGCTATGTCGCTACAACGAAGTTATCCAAATGCATCACCTGCGATAATAGAATTTCCAACCAAGTCAAGAATGCTTAGATGGTGAAACGGTTGAACCCGAAAATGAATATCTGTTCACTAATCTAATTTACATATTTTTCTAAAAGCTCATATGTTATATTCAGATATTAATTTTGTGATGCAATCTGAGCTTCGTCTTCTTAAAAAAACATAGTGTAATTTAAATATGCTGTTTCTGCCAATGTTTTGGGTTAAAAGCATTTGATAAAATTGATGAAATCTCAAGCTTGTTTTATATTTTAAACTTTTATAATGTTATAGAATTGTAGCTTTAGTTAATAATATGTCTTATGAGATGTGCTGCACAAATCATATATCACTTTTTGTAACAGTTTATATATTATTTTTCTATATTTTGTGACCATTGATTTTGTTTTCTTATATGAATTATTTTTTCAAGAGTTTTTCATAATCTTCCCAAAAAAAGTATGACCCTTGCAATGTCTTCATTTTTTAACAAAATTTTTAAGTTGAGTTGAGTAATTAATCTTTTATTTTTCTTTTAAGTGAAATTTAATAATAAATCTTTGTAGTATATGTTTCTTAGAAACTAATGTCTCACTTCAATTTTATTTTTATGTTTAAACTTTTATAAATACAATTACATAAATTATATTTTTACTCCACCATGCATTAAAATCTTATTTCCATTCTAAAACTCATTAACTCATTCTAAATTTTGGAATATGATCATTTTTTGGTTAAATTTGAATAATAACATTATTAGTAAAACAAATTCATAGTATTGTTTTTACTATTTAAAATTTTTCATTTATGTTACTTAATTCATTTTTATATAGTTATTATTTTATTATTTACTAAAAAATATATTATTGTGTTTACAATTTTAAAATTTTATTAATTTTACTTAATTTATTATTTATATATTTTTTACTATTATTAATTATGAGTAATAAATATGCAATGAATGAATATTTAAAATAATAATTTCTAATGTAAAAAAGTATATATAGCATTGCTTAGGTGGATGCTGATGTGAAAGAAAGAAAAAAGAAAAAAGTTAATTTTATATGTATAAATATTTGATATAAACATATTAATAATGATAACTGCATGCAACATATACATTATAATAAAAAGTTTCGACAAACAATTTTTACATGATGCAAATCTTTCAGTAACATTCAGATTTATGACAAACGATTTTTCATATACAACATGTTTCAAGATGAAAAAGCTCTCCTTGCAATATACATGGAGACCATGATGGACGGTTTTGAAAGCAATATATACTCAAACTTCGTATAAGTTTTGCACCATAATATGTAAGAAATTGCAATATTTGGGACTCGAACTACAGATGCAAAAATATTAGTAAATTTGATCAACTATTTGATTAAGGGTACTTTTAAGTAAATTAAATTAAATTAATGTTTTTTAACAACAACCACAACAATATTTTAATTCCGTGAATTACAACAATATATTATTCGATCAAAATAACCGTTTCCCATCACCCACCAACGACGACTTTTATTTTCCAAACGAAATGAGAAATTATTTATGCTAGTAAATAATTGACTATCGGCTCCAATTGAGCTTTTGAACGATCTTTCATCGCTATTGACTATTGTGGTCATAGTTTATTCTCTAGTATAATATATAGACATATACGAACAATATACATACAAATTAACTCGTGCAAGTGGAACCCTACGCATGATGTTACCACGAATAGAATTCGGATGTAGTTTGCAGATATTCGGATGTAGTGATGTCATATTTAGGGTACAAAGAGTTATTTATTCATGGACAAATGTATACCGTTAAGAGAATAAGCAGTACAAAAAAATATTTGATTAGTGAAAACTATTTGCGGTGCTGATTTTATATTATTTTAGTAATAATTAGTATAATTATATGTTTTAATTTGTTTTATTTAGTCAAACACTGAAGAAATACATCTGATTTTTAAAAATTTGTTGTTATGAAAACTATAGTTTATTTATCAATTTGTATTGAAAGTTTTTTCTTAATGTTATATAAAGTAAAAATTTAATCATACATATATATTTATTACTAAATTAATTAACGAGTGCAAAAATAAAATAAAAAGTACAAGACAATAAAAAATCTATTATTGAATTTTTTGATTTTACAAATTCACTCATAAAGTTAAGCTGTATTTGGAAAAGGCCTATGATCAAATCAGGTGGGACTTCTTAGAAAATACATTGTATGCTGCTAGTTTTGAGGAATGTTGGGTAACTTGGATTCTTCGGTGTGTTAAAGATCCTAGGATGACAATCATGTGGAATGGGGAATAGACAACAGCTTTTAAACCATCTCGTGGACTGAGGCAAGAGGACCCATTGTCCCCATATCTCTTTGTCTTGTGTCTTGAACGCTTGTGTCATATGATAGCCAGGTCTATGATTGATGGTGACTGGAAACATATATCTTTGGCACAGGGTGGTCCAAAATTATCACCCATTTGCTTAACCGATGATTTAATTCTTTTTTCAGAAGCCTCAATATTGAGTTATTCGCCAGGTATTGGAGAGGTTCTTTATAGCCTTAGGTCAGAAGGTCAGTCTCGATAAATCCAAGATTTTATTCTCAGGGAATGTCTCGCGGGAGTTAGGAAAACAGATAAGTGATGAGAGTGGTATCAAATCAACGAAGAATTTGGGGAAGTATCTAGGGATGCCTGTACTTAAAAAAAGGATTAATAAGGAAACGTTTGGAGAAGTGTTACAACGAGTTTCATCGCGACTCGCAGGTTGGAAAGGCAGAATATTAAGTCAAGCAGGGAGACTAACCTTGACGAAATCAGTGCTCTCTAGATAAAATATGCAGAATTTTTGTGGGGCAGCTCATCTGATCAGCAAAAGCAACACTTAATTGTGTGGGATAGGGTTTGCTTGACTTGTGCAGAAGGTGGTCTCGGGATTAGGAAGGCTTAGGACATGAACAAAGCTTTATTGACCAAATAGGTTTGCGCCTGCTTAAGGATCAGACCAGTTTGTGGGCAAAAGTTTTGTGCAGTAAGTATAAAGTTAAGGGGGTCATGATCAGAGTTGGATGAGTGCAAAGAGACCGGGCTCATCCACGTCAAGAAGTGTGAAAGTAGGGCAGCGAGAAGTGGTTAAGCAAGGTTTGAGATGGGCAGTTGGAGATGGTACGAACATCCGGTTCTGGGAAGACAAATGGGTATCTAACATACCATTGGCAACAAGTACATTAACGGGTTTACCATTAGGATACAATGAGATGCTGGTTAAAGAATTGTGGCGGGATGGTTCATGATGGATCAGCGGAGGGTGTTTGGTCAACGTTGTTTGCCATGGGATTGTGGTGGATTTGAAAATGGCGGTGTGGGTCTGTTTTTGGGGAAGTTAGTCGCTGTCGAGATAAAGTGAAATTTGTGAGAGGTTTAGTGTGTTGGGATTTAAGCGGAAGAGATTGAAAAGAAGAGAGTTGTCGGCAAAGAGAATGAGATAAAAGTTATATTTCATTAGTATTTCTTACAAAGGTTTACAAAAGTCTATTTATACTAAGAGAAACTAGGGCTACACCCTTTACAGCCGATCGCATAAGAGATAAGGAAAGAGAATTGGTTCTTCCCAAGAGTGAAAGCGACCCCTCCTTGTTTCCTTAAACGAAGCACAACCCGTGACTCCACTCTCTCTTCTTCTCTAATGGCTACGAGGAGGATCTCGAACCTTCTCATGGGCTTTAATGCAACCAGGCCTCCTCACTACTCCATATATTCATAGATGACTCGGCCTTATAGCATAATTGTACGGACGCCCTTAGCATAGTTGTACGGACGACCAATACTTGTTCGGACTAGCATGACCACTTGTCAATACTCCCCCTCAAGCTTAGCCAGGTGAAGCGGCTAGGCTTGGAACCCATGAGAGATCACCTCATTAAAAACCTTAACATAGAAAACCACATGGGACAAAACTATGCTAAGGAAAAGAGTGTGATCTCCATAGGTTAGAGGAGTTTCTCACGGATGTGTTGGATCTACTAGTCCAAGCTTGCTGGAAATGTATTCGCAAATCTGAGGACTAGTAGCTTTGGTGAAAATGTCTGCCAGTTGGTCTTTGCTTGGAGTGTAACACGGCAAGACTACACCTTCTTCAATCTTTTCTCGCACTTTATGGCAATCTACCTCAATATGCTTAGTCCTTTCATGGAAGACCGAGTTGGTTGCTATTTGAATCACTGCCATATTGTCACAATGCAAAGTGATTGGTTGATCAGACTCCACTCCAAGATCCTTGAGGAGGCCTTTGAGCCATGTGAGCTCGTTGGTTAGCTTCTTCATAGCCCTATATTCCGACTTGGCACTTGATTGAGATACAACCTTCTGTTTCTTTGACTTCCAGGTTACTAGGTTGCCTCCAACAGATGTGCAATACCCTGTTGTAGACCTCCTATCAATCGTATCACCCGTGTAGTCCGCGTCACAGTAACCAACAAGTTCAGTGTTATCATTCTTTCCCATCCAAATGCCTCGCCCCGGACTGCCTTGAGATAACATAGGATCCGCTTGAGTGTTTGCCAGTTAAAGTTCGTTGGAGCCTTCATGTGTTGGCTAACTTGGTTCACCGCATAGCATATGTCCGGCCTCGTGATCATGAGATAGATAAGTTTGCCCACCAACCTACGGTAGCGTCCCACATCTTCATATGGCTCGTGCGACTTGTTAACTGGAGCACCGGGTATTGGCTTCTCCCCCTTTCGCTTGACCTGGTAACCTTCCTCAAGTGGCGTCGACACTGGTTTGGCTCCCATCTTACCTGTCTCATGTAAAAGGTCAAGTGTATACTTCCTTTGAGAAAGAAACAATCCCTCTGGAGAGCGAGAGATTTCTATCCCAAGGAAGTATTTAAGTTCACCCAAATCTTTAATATCAAAGGTAGAGTTAAGAAGAGCCTTAGTGGTACAAATACCCTCCTTATCATCACCGGTGATAATAATGTCATCGACATAGACGAGAACGACGACTCGGCCACCGTTGGTGCGGAGAGTGAACAGCGTATGATCAGCCTCAGAGCGCTTGAAACCATTCGTGCGTAGGGTAGAGCTGATCTTGTGGTACCACGCCCTTGGAGATTGCTTGAGACCGTAGATCGCCTTGTGGAGCCGGAGAACTTTACCCAGAGCAACAATGTGCTCTAAACCCGGTGGAGAATGCATGTAAACTTCCTCGGTCAGCTTCCCCTGAAGAAAGGCGTTCTTGACGTCCATTTGACAGAGCTCCCAAGTGAGGTTAGTGGCCAAGGACAAGACGACCTGGACTGTATGGAGTTTGTCCACCAGAGCAAAAGTGTCCGTATAGTCAAGTCCATAGGTTAGAGTGAAGCCGCGTGCGACCAAGCGGGCTTTGTAGCGCTCGATCTCTCCAGTGCTAAGATATTTAATAGTGAATACCCACTTGGAGCTGACAGCCTTTTTACCTTTAGGGAGATCAGCCTCGTCCCAAGTTTGATTCCGGATCATAGCCGCCGTTTAATCGTCCACTGCATCAAGCCAGTCCTTATATTGCCTAGCTTCGTCGTAGGTTTGAGGAACAAAGTGCTCATCAAGCTTACCGAGGAAGGCAGCGTGATCCGAGGAGATAAGGTCAAGCGAACACACGGCCTGAATAGGGTGGGCGACAGCCTGATTGTTGTAGTAGACTCGTTGATTCTTTAACCTTTCACTACGCCGAGGTTGTTTTAAACGTTCACTGCACCAAAGTGGTGGTGGAGATGGTGTGGGCTGGCCTGTCTCAGTTGTACTATCTTCAGGTGATAGATCAGGTGGTGTAGTCAAGGCTCCTCCGGATTGTGTCTCTCTTGGCTCTTGAATAGTGTCCTCCAAACGAGAAAGAGAAGCATCATGAGTTCCCGGAGGTTCCGGTAATATTGTAGGCCCATCGGAGGGTGGTTTTGGTAGAGACGCCTCGGGATATGGTGGTTTGGTGAAGCCCAAATGGTCAAGGAGGAAACTCAAGTTGGCTGCCCGGTCAGTATTGGATTGAGATAAGTCTTTTAGGCCTTCCCAGTCCTTCTTATCATAATACCCTTGTTGTTCAAGAAACTTCACATCTCTAGAGACTAGTGTGCGGCCAGTGATCGGATCGTAACACTTGTACCCCTTCTGACTTGTTGAGTAGCCAATGAACATACTTCTAGTGCTTTTGGCCTCAAGTTTATTCCTTTGTTCTCCGGGCACTAAAACAAAACAAACACACCCGAACACGCGTAAGTGATCAAGAGAAGGTTTAACTTTGTTTAGTACCTCATAGGGTGATATGTCATTTAAAACTTTTGTCGGTGTCCGATTGATCAAGTAGCACGCCGTCATGATTGCATCCCCCCAAAACCGCTTAGTGACATTCGTATGAAACATCATTGACCGAGCCACCTCCATCAAATGTCGATTCTTCCTCTCGGCCACTCCATTTTGTTGAGGCGTGTATGGACAACTAGTCTGTTGGAGGATTCCATGCTTAGTTAGGTGCTCTTTGAGTTTGTGGCTTGTATATTCACCTCCATTATCTGATCTTAGTACCTTTATTTTTGCATTAAATTGATTAGTAACATAATTCTGAAAATTGACAAAGGCATCATAGACTCTATCTTTAGATGGTAACAAGTATATTTAGATTTCTCATCAATAAAGGTCACAAAATACTTGTTATTATCCCTAGATAGGCATGGAGATGTCCACACATCAGAATGTACTAAACCAAAACAATGTTCATAAATAGTACTTAATTTAGGGAAAATAGTCTTGCAATGTTTACCAAGGATACAAGACTCACAAGTGGAGTTATCAAATGAAACATTAGGCAACATTAATTCAAACGCACGAGAGTGAGGATGGCCTAATCTAGCATGCCACACATCACTTAAACTACTACTAAGATTTGAAGCAAAAGAAAAGGAATTAGAAGGACTTGAAGCTTTCTCTAGGACATAGAGATCTCCTCTACCATCTCCTTCTCCAAGGACTTTTCCACTCTCAATATCCTGAAAATGTACACTATTAGGTCCAAAAATCGCATAACAATTCAAATCTTTAGTAGCTTTCTTTACCGATAAGAGATTCGAAGTAAATGAAGGCATAAAGAAGGCTTTAGAGCTTTTATCAAACAATTTTAGTTCTCCTATTCCTTTAACCTGTACTCGATCTCCATTAGCTATAATAACATTACCTAGTGCCGGTTTTATGTTGTGTATAAGACTAGGGTTACTAATCATATGGTGAGAAGCACCCGAGTCAACAACAAGCGAAGTACTAGGTTTTGAAGCAAAGAAAGTGGTACCGGAGTCCTTTAGTGTGGCAATGGACTTGATGAGGGCCTCTAGGTCCGATTTCCTCACCAGGTCTCCAAGGGAAGCTGCCATGGCCATGGCTGCTGCGTCTCCTTGATTCGCTGCTCCGGTGCCTTGACCGCTTGGTCCTCCTTGCGATAGGTTAGCCTTGAACTTTGCCGGCTTGAGATGTGAGTGAAGGATCCAACATTTATCTTTCAGATGGCCCCTCTTCTTACAATGGTCGCATACCATCATTTTCCGGTCCTCATGCTTGTACACTCCCTTGTTAGCTGTAGCCAAGTCCTCCTTACCGCTAAACAGGCCTAGCGATCCTTGCTCCTTTTGAACTTGAGAACACACATCTTCAAGGGTCGGAAGCTTGTCACCACAGAGGATGTGCTTGATAAGGTCGCTGAACGCCGGATTCAGAGTGAGAAGGAGACCGAAGACCTTGTCTTGTTCCTTTCTCTCGTTGAGGATGGCCGGATCTATGGTTCTTGGCCGAAGCATCTCTAGTTCGGCCCAAAGAGACCTAAACTTGCCGAAGTGCTTTGTGAACTCCAAGTCTTCTTGGTGAAGACAGTTGATAGCCTTTTTGACTTCAAACACCCTGGTCAAGTTAGACACGTTCCCATATACGTTCGCAAGTGTCTCCCATAGTTCCTTGGCCGTCTCACAGTAAGAGTATGCTTCAAGGATTGGTGCATCAAGCGAATTCTGAAGAATGGCAAGCACGGTATGATCTTCTTGGAACCATTTGATTTCCTTCTCGAGTTCAGCCTCCTTGTCTTCTTCCTTTTCTTCTTTACCGTCGTTCTTGGTGGCTTTCTTGGGGAGCTGGTTCGTTTCAACGTGAATCCATAGTCCCTGGCCACTCAACGCGGTCTTTGTGGTTCTTTTCCACAACAAATTGTTGGCCCCCTTTAAGACCACCGGAGTAACAATAGGTTTGGTAGTGTCCATGAGCCAGATTTGCGAGAGATAGAGAGAAAAAGGACTAAGTATGTCGAGTAGCGAGTATAAAACAAGAGTATACCGAGAATAGAGAAAAAGAATGAGAAGAGAATAGAGTATAAAGAAGAATAAGAGTAGGTTTAGAGAATCAAAGATCGAAAAATTGCTCTGATACCATGTTGGGATTTAAGCAGAAGAGATTGAAAAGAAGAGAGTTGTCGGCAAAGAGAATGAGATAAAAGTTATATTCCATTAGTATTTCTTACAAAAGTTTACAAAAGTCTATTTATACTAATAGAAACTAGGGCTACACCCTTTACAGCCGATCGGATAAGAGATAAGGAAAGAGAATTGGTTCTTCCCAAGAGTGAAAGCAACCCCTCCTTGTTTCCTTAAACGAAGCACAACCCATGACTCCACTCTCTCTTCTTCTCTAACGGCTACAAGGAGGATCTCGAACCTTCTCATGGGCTTTAATGCAACCAGGCCTCCTCACTACTCCATATATTCGTAGATGACTCGGCCTTATAGCATAATTGTAGGGACGCCCTTAGCATAGTTGTACGGACGACCAATACTTGTTCGGACTAGCATGATCACTTGTCAATATAGTGCAGGAAGTTCGTAAAGCGCATATGATGGCTCGTGATGAGGTGGGAAACCTGCACGAGTTGAACGAATGATAGCTTGGATACCTCCTGCGCAAGTATGGATAAAACTGAACACGGACGGTGTGTTGCATGGTAATCCGGGGTTGGCTACAGCAGGGGGTGTGATACGAGACTTTACAAGGTGTTAGCGTGGGGGTTTTGTACTAAATATTGGGATATGCTCGGCTTCGTTAGCAGAATTATGGGGCAACTACTACGGATTAGGCCATCTTTATAGGCATAACACCAAGGGTGTTCTTAGCCCAAAAAAATTAGAAAAATAATGAATAGTGGCATAAGAACACCAAGATCAGTTCTTAATGTAGAACTGTTCTTGGCTCAGTTCTAAGCTGATGTGGCAAGCTGTGAATGGATATTATTTTTTGTAAACAATTTTTCATAAATTAAAAGAGGATTTGATTGAGAATATATAGAATAAATTTGGACATTAAACTATATATTAATTAAATAAAATGTTTGTGTGCTTTAATTAAGTAAAATGTTTTTTTTTTTCTTTTTTTAATGTTTTTTTGTTTCATAAATTTTTGGTATTGTATTCTGAATTTTAGTAAAAGTTTTATAAGTTTGCAATTTAAATGTTATTTTATAAGTTTTTATAATTGTAATATGTTTAACATTATTATATTATTAAATCTTATGATCTTAAACATGTTCCCCCAATAACTAACTTTTTAACAAAAGATCTTAACTACTGATTTTACATTATTTTCATAATATATTTACTCTAAGAACACCCAAAATAGTTCCCCCTATAGCTTGGGGGAAAAACATTCGAAGGCTAGAGTTGGAGGTTGACTCGGATTTAGTAGCTGAGTTTTTATTGTGAGGAGTTAGCATTATTTAGGTGGATGCTGATGTGGAAGAATGAGTTTTTTTTTTTGAATAAATATTAAATTATATTTAAAAAAAACATTTTACATGGCTAGAACAGAACTTTTCTTATAGTTTAAATACAGACAACATACTTAATAGGATCTTATCGCAAACCAAGCTTGAATACTATGGCCGCCACCAATTCTACTAAGTCGGTTACGAACGTTCTTGTCAATCAACTTGATAAGCTTGTCTTCCGTGGAAGGTATCTCCCCATGTCGACGGTCGTTTCTCTCCCTCCACAAAGAGTGGATCGTGTTCTGATAAGTGTAACCCAAGAGGAATCTTGTGGACTCATCTAAATCGTTACCACTGAGTAAAATCAACACCTTCATTCAGCTTTATATATAGATATTTGATATAAACGTATTAATAATGATTTTTAACTGCATGCAACATATACATTATAATAAATAGCTTCCACAAATAATTTTTAGATGATGCAATCTTTCAGTAAAATTCAAGATTTACGACAAACGATTGTTCATATACGACAGGTTTTAAGATGAAGAAACTCTCCTTGCAATATACATGCAGACCATGATGGACGGCTTTGAAAGCAATATATACTCAACCTTCGTATAAGTTTTGCACCAATGCACCATAATATGTAAGAAATTGCAATATTTGGGACCCGAACTATCAGATGAAAAAATATTAGTACACTTGATCAACTATTTGATTAAGGGAACTTTTAAGTAAATTAAATTAAATTAATGTTTTTTAACAACAACCACAACAATATTTTATTCGATCGAAATAACCATTTCCCATCACCCACCAACGACGACTTTTATTTTCCAAATGACATGAGAAATTATTTATGTTATTAAATAATTGACTATCGGCTCCAATTGAGCTTTTGAACGTTCTTTCATCTCTATTGACAATTGTGGTCATAGTTTATTATCTAGTATAATATATAGACATATACGAACAATATACATACAAATTAACTAGTGCAAGTGGAACCCTACGCAAGTACGCATGATGTTACCACGAATAAAATTCGCATGTAGCTTGCAGATTTTAATTTTTCGGCAATCACATATATAAGTGATGTCATATTTAGGATCTAAAGAGTGACAACGGATTTGGTTGTGCTGGATAAACAATTGATAGCACGATATATATGGTTTAACTGTCATACGTGCAGTACAAATGTATTTGTGGGATAAATACGGTTAAGAGAATAAGTGGTATAAAAAATATTTGATTAGTGAAAACCTATTTGCGGTACGGATTTCATATTATTTTATTAATAATTAGTATAATCATATGTTTTAATTTATTTTATATTAATAAATAAACATTTTTATTTATTTACAAACTTTAAAATACCTGCAAAATAGCAAAATATATTATAGATATAAATAGAAACAAATATATTATAATTTTAAAATTGATTATTATTGATTTAAATGTCAATGAAATAACATTTTTGATCTATTATACATGAACTTTAAAAACCAAAATTTATTTTGAATTAATCAGGTAAATTTTATTTGAGAATTTGTTAAAAATACTCCTTTTGATATACCTCTTTTCAAAAATACCATTTTTTGGTCATTTTTATTTTTGTCCTCCTTTAATTTTTAATGACCATTTTACCCTTAGATGAAAAATATTTTAATCAATAAAAAAACACAATTTTTCCGCCAAAAAAATTTCTGACATATTTTTTCGTTCGAAAATTTCCTGCCAAAGATTTTTTCGTCAAAAAAATTTTGACAAAAAACTTCGACAAAAAAAATTTCCCGCCAAAAAAAATTTACAAGGTTTTAAAAATGTTTTTATAAGGTTCCTACTTATAAAAGCCTTATAAACATCTTGTAAACGCTTTTACAAGATTTTTAAAGGGTTTTAAAAGGTTTTAAAAAGTTTTTAAACACCTTTTCAACGTTTTTACAAGGTTTTTAAAAGCGTTTGCAAAGTTTTTAAAAGCGTTTAAAAAATTTTTAAAAGGTTTTTAAACACCTTGCAAACGCTTTTACAGGATTTTTATAAGGTTTTTAAAAGGTTTGCAAAAGATTTTTAAAAGGCTTTTAAACACCTTGTAAAAGCAATTTTACAAGGTTTTTTAAAAGAATTTACAAGGTTTTTAAAAGGTTTTTAAACACCTTGTAAACACTTTTAGAAGGTTTTTCAAAGCGTTTACAATGTTTTTATAAAGTATAAATTTCAAAAATTTTGGCGGGAAATTTTTTTTGCGGGGATTTTTTTTTTGGCAGGAAAAAAAATTTTTACGGGAAATTTTTTGATTTTGGCGGGAAATTTTTTTAATTTTGTTGACTGTACATTCTTGTTGTCATTCAGGTAATTTGGTCATTTTGTATATAAAAATGGATAGTTTTAAAAATGGTCAGCATGGAGGGTATTTTTAAAAAGAGATATGGAAAAGGGGGTATTTTTGAGAATGCTCCATTTTATTTAGTCAAATAGTGAAGAAATACATCTGATTTTTAAAATTTTGTTATAATGAAAAATATAGTTTATTTATAAATTTGTATTGAAAGTTTTCTTTTATTTTATGTTATATAAAATAAAATTTTAAACATACTTATATATTTATTACTTAATCAATTAACGAGTGCAAAAATAGAAAAAAGTACAAGACAAAAATAATCTATTATCGAATTCTTTGATTTACAAATCCACTCATAATGTTAATTTTTAATTTCAAATTGGTTAACTATCAATAATACTCATAAATTTAATTTTTAATTTCAAATTGGTTAACTATCAATAATTTTATAAAATATTAATGATTTTTTAAAAATCAATATTTTATTATAAATAAATTTTTTGTATAAAAGACTTTCTGAAAAGAAAGAAAATAAAAAATAATAGTGAGAGAGAAAAATTGGTTATTTTCCTTTATAAATGTATATATAGTCATTTATATTAGTAACTAAAAAAAAGTGTATTATCCAGTGTGCGGTTTTTGTTAGACCGCTGGATAAATACTAGTTTGGTTTTTAAAAGCGGTCCATATCTTTCCACTGGTTAATTCCACAATTTGTTTTTTCTAAAACGCCCAAAATTAGAAATTGTGTTGAATGATATAGACATAAAAGCGTTATTGATAAAATATGGAAAATCGTCCCACTTTTACATTCCCTGTTCAAGACCTTAATCAAATTAATCTATGCTTGTTTTAATAAGTAACATATCGATTGATATTATTGTATCCCCCATTATGGCATTATTGTATGTCAATTGATTTCATACATGGGGTTGTCACACAAACATAGATATGTCTTTGGTATGTATAGTTAATTTAGTATAAGATATTTCACACGTTAACGAATAATTCAAAGAAGCCGGTTCTATTTATATTCTTGTGAGATCATCAATATGACAATACAATTATAATAGATATCGTCTGTTGTCATATTTTCACATACCATGTCAACATACAAAAGTATGCAGAGTATAATAACATCACCAAGTAAGATTGAAGTTAATTAATATTTTAACATTTAGACTATAAAAAATTGGTTTTAGTTCAAAAAAAAAAAAAAAAAAAGACTATCACAAATTGGTCCGAGCAACGTGTTCTATGATATTCTAACCGAATCAATCAGGAATTCTTTTTAAAGACTATCACAAATTGGGCAAATTTCTATAATTCCATCAAACAGGAACTCTTTTTAAAAGTACCGAAACCAAAATACCACTATATAAATACCACTCGTAGCGATGAGAATAATCACCAAACCAAAAATCTAAGCAAGAGAAATAAAAGAAGTAAATTCAAACGCTAGACACGAGAAATATGGAGAACCATAGATCCGTCAACTGGCAGTTTAGTGGTAGCGAAGAAGCCAATAAGGCTGCAGCTGCCACGCTAGGCAGTTACACCTCTAGAATCTTGTCTCGGTGTGACCCTAATGGAAAACCCATTTTGCCCCCTCGCAGTGAAGCCCCCGAGATTTGCCTTACCGCCGAGAAGGCAGTCATTAAAGCTGTCCTTGACGGTACTGGAAACGCCTATGCTCCAAGTATTGGCCTTTCTGCAGCTAAAAGGTAACATATACATCGAATTATCATTGATCATTCTAGATTACTTCTTTCTAAAACTATTGTTATAAACTCTTACTTTCGGCCGGTTTGGACCACCAATGTCAAAGTTCTATTATATTATATATGTTTGGTTGACAAAAAAAAAAAAAAAAACTGTCTCTCAAAATTTTGTTTTACAATATGATCTAGCTCCCCATATAATACTTCTAGTTTCACCTTAAGTCTATTATGTATCTTGGTATATATTTTGTGACGACAAAAATTTTTTTTTGCTTCCGAATTTTTAGTGCCGTGGCAGAGTTTCTAAATCAAGATCTTCCGGAGAAACTGACTGAAGATGACGTGTTTATGACCGTTGGATGCAAACAAGCCATCGAGCTTGCAATTGAAATCTTGGCTACACCGAAAGCCAACATCTTGCTTCCAAAGCCGGGCTTTCCATGGGACATGGTCCACGCAATCTACAATAAATTTGAGGTTCGTGAATATACTTTCCTCCGCGAAAATAACTATGAGATCGACTTTGACAGCGTCTCTGCACTTGTGGACGAGAACACGTGTGCGATACTTATTATTAACCCGCACAATCCTAATGGGAACGTTTACTCTGAATGTCATCTTATGAAGGTATTTTACAGATACTCTAATTAGTTATACAACGTAACCTCATATGATCTCATCTTTGATAATGTGTAACGTAACTATTGGATATTTCTTTATAAGCTGGCTGCGTTGGCTCGGGAACTTGGGATACTTGTGGTTTCTGACGAAGTTTTCAGATGGACTGTGTTTGGGAGTAAACCCTTTGTTCCCATGGCGAAATTCTCGTCGATCGTACCCGTGATCAGTCTCGGTTCTATATCGAAGGGATGGAGTGTACCCGGATGGCGAACCGGGTGGCTCGCGCTGCACGATCTAGATGGTGTCTTTCAATCCAAAAAGGTCTGAATCCGCTTTTCTTGATCACTCCTTAAACATCACTACCATTAGTTTATATCGTCGATTCGTCGGTATATTAACTGACATTTATAAGTTTTTTTTTTTTTGAACAAAAGCTGACATTTATAAGTTAAAAACAAATTTTTTACGTGCAAACAATGAGATTACGTGCCATTGACATACTAAATCTCTATGAATGTATTGGTTAATTTTATCATTGTATAAATAAATTTGGTGTACGTGAAAATCAAATTTTGTTTCTCGTCCATATTAAGAGTTGAAAATGTCCACACATACGTAGTTTTCCTTGTCCTAATCTTGCTATATATGGACAGATCACAAGTGCTCTTAAGAATTTTCTGGCGATAGATAATAAACCAGCAACTGTTATCCAGGTATGGGATTTTATTTATTATTATTATCTTTTTTTTTTTTTGCATGCATATACTGACTAAGGTGAATTCGTGACTTTTATCATGTAGGCAGCTATTCCCACCATCTTGAGGAAAACTCCTAAAGAGTTCTTCGAGAGGAGGCAGAGTTTTCTGAAAGATAAATCGGACGTTGCATTTGGTAAGCTCAGAAGCATACCAGGCCTAACCTGCTACCACCAAACTGAAGCCTGCACCTTCTTATGGGTATTCTATTATTTACTACATTTCTTTTAACATTTCTGAATTCTTATTAGTAGTTAGCATTATATTTTGAAACAATCTTATAATATATACATGTTTTTTTCTCTTCTCCCAGACCGAGCTGAACTTGAAAATGTTTGGGCAC
This sequence comes from Camelina sativa, assembly GCF_030686135.1. NCBI lineage: Eukaryota > Viridiplantae > Streptophyta > Magnoliopsida > Brassicales > Brassicaceae > Camelina > Camelina sativa. The sequence continues at coordinate 9,189,798 of NC_141891.1, read as the reverse complement.
ATTAAAGATGATGAAGAATTCTGTGAAAAGCTTGCTAGTGAAGAAAATCTCGTCCTTTTACCAGGTATTGATTAATTTCTCATTACCTATGATTACGGTAAGTTAACGGTTTAGTTTTTAAGACAATTTTCGCATAACAACATATATATGTTATTATGTTGGATTGGTTTAGGGATTGCTTTTGGTCTGAAGAACTGGGCGAGGCATTCTATCGACATGGATAATATCACTTTGGAGGATGCATTTGCACGACTGAAGAGCTTCTGTGATCGCCACACCGTTATACTTGAAGCTTCTTAGTCAAGGACGTCAATGGTGTCAAGCACGTACACACAAGCAAGCTTGAATCCATAAGTAAAAGGTCAATATGGATCTTTGCCCAAGTCTTTTTACATATGCTATAAAAATAAACGTGTGTTTTATTGATCTGAGATAAGTCATGAACACATTCGTATCGTACTTCTATTAAAAAAAAATTGGTGTACTTATCACCAACCTCGTAATGTTTTCTCATAGTTTGCAATATTTCTACTAAAAAAATTGGTGTACTTATCACCAACCATGTAATGTATTCCTACTTTTCAATAAATAAAATTAAAATTTTCTGTTTTATATATGATCGTTTGAAATGGATTCGTGTGCAACTACCAATATTGGAGTATATCTCTTGGTAACAGAATTATATATTAATTCATGTAAGATTATGAATTTGTTGTATTCGAGATATGTCTAAGTGGGGAAGAGACTCTCGGTAGAAGAGAGGGTTACTAGTTGCTCTGAATAAGAAGACATGTAAGTGGCACGTGGGGATGCTTCGTGAGCTTATCAAGTCGAAGGAGGTTAAACCAGTGTGGTTAAGCTAAAAATCTGATCTTATCTCTTAATTCTGTTTTAGATCTGAAGTTTGTTAGATCGAGAGAAAGTGAGAGAGATTAGAAGAGAGTGATCGAGAGAGCGATTGTAACGACTTTGTTCTTCCCAAATTCTAGTGGATTCCGGAGGTGTTCCTCCGGCGAGACGTAGGGATCCGGCGAGGATCTGAACTTGTTAAATTGGTTGTGTCGTCTTCTCTTTTCTTTCAAGTTCTTTCAGTTTTGGTATTCTTTCGATTCAATCGGATTCGTTTCTCGAAGACTTGTGCGTACGATTAGGTTATAAAACATTACAATTGGTATCAGAGCTGTACGGTTAGGTGCGCGGTGGTGAATCGGAGATGTCAGGAGTTCCAATCGCGGTGTTTGACGGATCAGGAGACTTTTCTCTGTGGAAGACAAGGATACGAGCTCACCTGAGTGTTATCGGTTTGAAGGATGTGCTTGTGGAGAAACTTACATTGGTTCCGCTTACAGAGGAGGAGTTACAAGATCCTGAGAAGAAGAAGAAGCGAGAGGCGGATGAAGCGGCGAGGATGGAGAGATGTGATAAGGCGAAGAATGTTATATTCTTGAACGTTGCAGACAAAGTCTTGAGAAATATTGAGTTGTGCGAGACTACAGCAGAAGCCTAGGCTACTCTTAGATAAGATGTTCATGCCTACATCGCTCCCACATCGGGTTTACTCTCAGTTAAACTTCTATACGTTCAAGATGCAAGAAGGTAAACGGATTGATGATTTCTTGAAGATTGTTGCGGACTTGAATCACTTGCAGATCAAGGTATCAGATGAGGTTCAGACAATAATCTTGTTGAGTTCGTTACCAGCTAGGTTCGATAGTTTAGTCGAAACCTTGAAGTATAGTACAGGGAGAGAAAAGCTAAGGTTAGATGATGTAATGGTGGCTGCTAGGGATAAGGAGAGGGAGGTAGCTCAGAATAGCAAATCGGTGGCTGAAGGTCATTTTGTTAGGGGTCGATCTGAGGAAAAATATACAGGTCAGAACAACAAAGGCAAGGGGTGGTCTCGCTCTAAGTCCAAAGATGGGAAGAGAGTGTTTTGGATCTGTGGTAAAGAAGGCCACTTCAAGAAACAATGTTATAAGTGGCTGGAGAAGAATAAGGGAAAGGTTCAGGGTTCTGACAAAGGTGAAGCTGGAATAGCAAAGTCAGGTGGTGATCCTGATCATGCGATGGTTCTAATGGCAGTGGGAGAGAGTCTTGTTGCGTCGAGATATGAGGCTGATGAGTGGGTCTTGGATACGGGTTGCTCGTTCCATATGACCCCAAGGAGAGACTGGTTCTGCGAGTTTAAGGATGTAGACTCTGGTTATGTCAAGATGGGAAATGATACGGTGGCACAGGTTAAAGGAGTTGGAAGTGTCAAGTTCAGAAATCCTGATGGTACGTTGGTGGTTTTGACTGATGTTCGATATATACCAGAGATGACAAGGAATCTGATCTCACTGGGAACGTTAGAGGACAAAGGTTGTTGGTTTAAATCCCAAGATGGTGTTCTTAAGGTTGTAATGGGGTGTTCTACCTTACTTAAGGGTCATAAAAGAGGAACGCTCTATATACTACAGGGGAAATCAATAATTGGTGAAACAAATTCATCAGAGGATACTAAGGATGAAACGGCCTTGTGGCACAGTAGGTTGGGCCATATGAGTCAAAAGGGTCTTGAAGTTTTAGTGAAGAAGGGTTGTCTGGATAAAAAGGTGATCAAAGACTTGAAGTTCTGTGAGGACTGCGTTTTCGGGAAGAGTCAAAGGGTGAGTTTTACATCAGCCCAACATGTCACCAAGGAGAAGCTTGGATATATTCATTCGGATTTGTGGGGATCACCACACAATCCTCCGTCGTTAGGCAACTGCCAATACTTTATCTCGTTCATAGACGATTATTCTAGAAAGGTCTGGATATATTTTTTGAAGAGGAAAGATGAAGCTTTTGGAAAGTTTGTAGAGTGGAAACGAATGGTGGAGAACCAGTCGGACAAGAAAGTGAAGAAATTGAGAACAGACAACGGTCTTGAGTACTGTAATCAGTCCTTTGATTAATTCTGCAAGGACGAGGGAATTGTGAGGCACAAGACATGTGCTTATACACCACAACAGAATGGTGTGGCAGAGAGATCAAACAGGACGATAATAGAGAAGGTCCGAAGCAGGTTAAGCGAGAGTGGAATGGAGAAGAAATTCTGGGCAGAAGCTGCATCTACAGCAGTGTATCTTATAAATAGATCTCCATCAACGACAATTGGTTTCGAGTTACCTGAAGAGAGATGGACCTCAGTGAAACCAGTCTTGACAGCACTTAGAAGGTTTGGGTGTTTGGCTTATGTGCATGCGGACCAGGGAAAGTTAAATCCAAGGGCTAAAAAGGGAGTTTTCACGAGTTATCCAGAAGGTGTTAAAGGATACAAAGTGTGGTTGCTCGATGAGGGAAAATGTGTAATAAGTAGAATGTAGTTTTCAGAGAGGATGTTCTGTATAAGGACTTGAAGTTGAATCCAGTGGGTACTTTTGATATGAATATGGAGAGTTTTGATGCTAGTATGGATCAAGGTGGAGCTAGTACCAGTGACACAGATCAAGGTGGAGCCATATCAGAGGTACCTGATCAGGTCAGTGCGTCTCCAGGTCAGACTTCAGAGAATGTTACTACGGGTCAGAGACAGCCTGCTGGTCAAGATGAACTTAAGGACTCAGATTCTGGTGAGGAAGATTTGAGTGATTACCAGCTCGTTAGAGACAGAGGTAAGAGGACGGTGAGAGCTAATCCAAAATACCGTGAGTCGAATATGGTTGGTTTTGCATATTATACGGAGGATGGAGGTAAGCTAGAGCCAAAGACTATGCGAGAAGCAATGTTGGATCTGGACTGGGAATTCTGGAAAGAAGCTACGAAAGAAGAGATGGTGTCTATGAAGAAGAATCATACCTGGGATTTGGTGGATAATCCAAAGAAACAGAGGGTGGTAGGGTGTAGATGGGTCTTCACGAGGAAACTAGGGATACCTGGAGTTGAAGCACCGAGATATAAAGCTCGTCTGGTGGCGAAGGGTTACACGCAGAAAGAAGGCATCGACTACACAGAGATTTTTTCACCAGTAGTAAAGCATGTTTCTATCAGGTATTTGCTGTCTATGGTTGTTCAGTTTGATATGGAGTTACACCAGATGAACGTCAAGACAGCCTTCCTTCATGGCAATCTTGATGAGGAGATCTTCATGTCTCAGCCTGAAGGATATGAAGATAAAGAGAATCCAGACAAGGTATGTTTGCTTAGGAGATCTCTTTATGGTTTGAAGCAGTCACCTAGGCAGTGGAATTTAAAGTTTCATGAGTTCATGATTGGAATTGGGTATTCTAGGAGTGCCTATGATAGCTGTGTGTATCAGAAGGAGTTAGGTGATGGGTTAAAGGTTTATCTCCTTTTATATGTGGATGATATGTTAATTGCTTCTGTGAGCAAGTCTCAAGTCTCTGAATTAAAGAGGTTACTTAGTGCTGAGTTTGAGATGAAAGATTTGGGGAATGCTAAGAAGATTCTTGGAATGGATATTACTAGAGATAGGACTGCTGGGATTCTGACTCTGTCACAAGAGGGATATGTGAAGAAAGTTCTTAAAACTTTTGGTATGGATCGAGCCAAGACTGTATTAACGCCTATGGGTGCTCATTTTAAGCTCAGGGCAGCTACAAATGAAGAATATGAAAAGCAGTTTGATAGAATGAAGGTTGTTCCTTATGCGAACACAGTTGGGAGTATCATGTATTCGATGATAGGCACGAGGCCAGACTTGACTTATCCGGTGGGAGTAATTAGCCGGTTTATGAGTCGACCTCTTAAGGATCATTGGCAAGCGGCTAAGTGGGTCTTGAGATACATGAGAGGAACTGAAGGAAAGAAGCTGTGTTACAAAAAGCAAGAAGATTTTTTGCTAAGAGGCTATTGTGACTCTGATTATGCTGGTAATGTTGATAATCGGAGATCACTTACAGATTATGTTTTTACAGTTGGTGGGAATCCTATAAGCTGGAAGTCTAAATTGCAGAAGGTAGTATCTCTATCTTCTACAGAAGCCGAGTATATGGCTTTAACTGAGGCAGTACGAGAAGCTGTTTGGTTGAAGGGGCTTGCTGAGGAACTGGGTTTTCCGCAAGATGCTGTGGAGGTTAACTGTGATTCTCAAAGTGCTATTTTTTTGGCTAAGAATTCAGTGCATCATGAGAAGACCAAACATATTGATATCAGGTTGCATTTCATTCGTGATATCATTAGTGAAGGTTTGGTAAAGGTGGTGAAGATTGCAAGTGAATGCAATCCAGCAAATATCTTTACGAAGATATTACCAGTGGAGAAACTGGAGGGGGCATTAGAGATGCTCCGGGTTACTTCTAACTGAGTGGTGGAGCTCAGGTTCCGGAGGGGGAATCCAAGAACTAGAAGAAGAGGCTGCGAAGACAATCATATTCAAGGTGGAGAATTGTAAGATTATCAATCTGTTGTATTCGAGATATGTCTAAGTGGGGAAGAGACTCTCGGTAGAAGAGAGGGTTACTAGTTGCTCTGAATAAGAAGACATGTAAGTGGCACGTGGGGATGCTTCGTGAGCTTATCAAGTCGAAGGAGGTTAAACCAGTGTGGTTAAGCTAAAAATCTGACCTTATCTCTTAATTCTGTTTTAGATCTGAAGTTTGTTAGATCGAGAGAAAGTGAGAGAGATTAGAAGAGAGTGATCGAGAGAGCGATTGTAACGACTTTGTTCTTCCCAAATTCTAGTGTATTCCGGAGGTGTTCCTCCGGCGAGACGTAGGGATCCGGCAAGGATCCTGAACTCGTTAAATTGGCTGTGTCGTCTTCTCTTTTCTTTCAAGTTCTTTCAGTTTTGGTATTCTTTCGATTCAATCGAATTCGTTTCTCGAAGACTTGTGCGTACGATTAGGTTATAAAACATTACAATTCACAGCAACTGCAAAGCTCAACACTTTAACAGAATTAATCATGAAAATGCATGGTCATTCTATAGATAAAAGTTGTTATCAATTTCAATCCATTATATCTTCTACACATCGATCTGTCTCACTCTCTTTTTGAGATTCTACGATCATTGAGAGATAAGAATGAGTGGTTATAATTTGTCGAAATATGCAAGAACTATCGTCAAACTAAGTTCTAGATTGGCTCATTTGACAAACTTTAACTCTTTATCACTTCTAAATTATCTTTTTGTAGATCTCCTAAATGATTTTATGACTAATAATGGTTGGTGATGTGCTACATGAGCCTGCCAAGCCGTATCAACGTTTGTGAAAAAGAACATTCACATTGTTTGGTGACCTCTAAGTCAAGCAAGCTCATAAAGGTTTATGTGGACAGGCATTACAAAAGAGAGAACAAGCCATGCATCATTAAATCTGTATCACGAGTCATACATTTTTTTTTTTTTTAATATTGACTTAGTATTATACGTATGTATGGTTTAGCAATGTTATATGTAAAAGTTTAACAATGTAGACTAAGAGTTTGTGAAAATAATTATACAGTATGAAGAGTGTTTTACACTATTAAATGTTAATATATACCGAACTTTCGACAAAATCGAGAACTTGTGAAAAACTTCGGATATTTTTTTGCCTTAGATGCAGAAACTGGTGTGGTTAATATACCATTTTCTCAAAGTCTTAAGTAAGCCAATAAACATAGGTATGTAATAAACGCCGTTGTAAATAGGTGATGGACACACAACAACGGCACAAGTTGTGTCATTTAGGGTATATATTACACACACAAGTAGTTTAGAACTTAGACATTATGGACCAGATCATTTTGGAAGATCATTGTTTTTGTTTTTATGCGCTTTACAATAATACCAACTTATCGTAACGTTTCATTTTTGACATCATTAGTTTCAATTTATTTGGAATTTAATCTATATTGTTACTAAAAGAACAGAGATTCTTTCCGCCAAATCAAAAAGGAAACCCGGGGTTGAGGATGTCCATCTTTGGAAATGTGGATCAGGCTTCAAAAAAAAATTCTCTACCCGTGAAACATGGTAGCTTATTCGTACTCCAAGACCCGTGAGCCCTTGGACAAAGGGTGTGTGGTTCCCCTAAGCAACACCAAAGTATGCCTTCATAACATGGCTCGGAATGCTTAATAGACTTTCTACCCGTGATGAATGTTGAAGTGGAATGTGAATGCTGATCCATCGTGTACCTTCTACCAAGAGCCGCTAGAAGCAAGGAATCACCTCTTCTTCCAGTGCCCCTACTCGCATCAGATTTGGGCCAACCTCACATGTGATTTTCTTGGAAACCATTCTACTTCGAACTAGGAACAGCTATGAGTACTCATCTCAGACTCATCCCTTGATATGCACTCTCTGTTGTTCCTACGATACTCCCTCCAGGCAACGGTACACTCTTTATGGCGAGAGCATAACAACTGTCGGCACAGTGAAGATCCCATCTCAGCTCCTAAACTTGGCAAGTTGATAGAGAAGACAATTCGCTGTCGGCTTCTGCTCCTTTTCAACTCGGGCAACCGGACATACGAAGATATTCTTATGCTTTGGTTCTCTACCCTAGCATAGTACTCTACAATAGCGGTAGCTCATTTCGAAAGGAAAAATAATCAACACAGTTACACTTGTTGTAAGGACAAAGAGTTTTTCCATGAATAAAATTTTACATTCATTTATTTTAGTTTAATTTTTTTTTATATAGTAAATTCATAGATCGTTAAACCAAGAAAAAAAATTCATTGATCTATCACCGTCACTGCTTGTAAACACATCTACCACTACCACTCATCGGATTCGTTTAATTTCCAACGGCAGTCACTTACATCAACTTTCTTTAGTTTTCTTGTAGCGACCATTATTTTTAAAAATCAATATGATCGAGCAAATCAAAACCAATGTAATGTATACAGATCACACTAAAACGCCAACGATTTTATTTGTTTTAAATACCACTAATAAGTCATTAAATGTTTTAATAAAAAATTCGTAAGATTTTGAATGGTGGACCAAGATTTATAATATACTAGTTAGTTAGTATTTTATGTTGGTGTTGTAATTGTGCCATCATTCAAGTTCAAATTCGTGTTGCATATTATTTGACCACAAAACAATTATTTCGATATTCTGTTCTCTCTCAGTAGTCAGTACTCTCAATAATTTAGTTAACAATTAGTAGTATAGTAGTAATGACACGAAAACGCGTACGGAGACATATCACATCAATTAAAATCCAAAGTAATTCAACAGAAGAAGAATAATAATTAACTATAGTTTTATTGACTTCCATATTGAATAATCAAACTCAGTTATAATATAATAATATTATAAACAACAACAATTCTAGTCGACCAAAAAGTATATTGAGTGACAAAGTGATCTTATCACCACGTTATACAAAAATGAATTCGTGCATCAAGATGTACGACAACATACCTTCGTACGGAACTAACTTGATTATTGTTAATAATAGTATATATACCAAAACTATATCAAGTTAATTACTCAACATATGCTTATAATAAAAAAGTTCTAGAGGTATTTTGGATTTTAATGGTATCATAGTGTGTACCTTCGGAGGAAATTTTTATCAGAACTAATTAAATCTGATAAAATTGACAGGAAAAAAATTGATTTTGGCTAACTGATCAGGTGATGCCATTATGTATTGAATAATAACTGCAACGTTAATCTGTCACCGGAGTCTTTTTAGTGTCTCTAATAGCTGTTTGTTGTTTTTCACCACCATCTGCATGGTTTCATTTTTGCTCTTTTTTTTTTATTGTTGAACTAGGGCCAATTATTAGAAAGATAGAACAGAAATGGTCAATCTATAGTGATCCCATGCTTAACGAAACATATATACATATATAATACATATAATATATGAGTTGTTTATAAATAACTATATAGACGTATACGATCAATATACATACAAATTAACTAGTGCAAGTGGAACCCTACGCATGATGCCACCACGAATAAAAATTCGGATGTAGCTTGCAGAGATTAAATTCATTTATAAAAATTTCGGCAATCATATATATATAACTGATGTCATATTTAATCAAATCTATGCTTATTAAAAATAAGTAATATATCCCCCATTATTATATATTATATTGTTGTATATAAGATCAACTGATTTCATAGTCACACAAACATAGATATGTATAGTTAAGTACTATAAGATATATCGCGTGGTTTGGCCAATCTTACACATCTAAGCTCATATATTTCAATATTTATAATATTATCGTGTGAGTTATATTATTTAAACAATATAATATCCTGGTCCCTAGAAGATCCTGATGTATAAAAGAGACAAAAATATCGAAGTTTAGCAAGTTCTAAAGTTTTTCAACTGAGTCTACATGGTGTTACCCCTCGCCCCTCGGTATTCAAGTTTAGAAATGCTATATGTACATGGAGTGTCGATGATGGACACATGTGACTGTGTATTTACACACACATACCGCGCGTGTGCATATTTCACACGTTAAACGAAGAATTCAAAGAAGTCGGTTCTATTTGTGTTCTTGTGAGATCATCAATATGACAATACAATTATTTATATATATATATATATACATATCATCTGCTGTAATGGTTTCACATACCATGTCGACACACATACAACAAGTATACAGAGAGTACGAATCTAATAACATCACCAAGTAAGATTGCAGTTAATTAATATTTCAACTATTAGACAGACTATCACAAATTGGTTTAAATAACGTGTTCTATGATACTCTAACCAGCCAATCTATCCAATTTCTATAACTGGTTTGGGAACTATAGCAAAAAAAAGCATGAGCAGTTAATAAAGTTTCTTTTAAGTTTGTTTTCCAACAACATATTTGTCTCTAAAATAAAGATTGTTATATTTTTCTTTATATATAAAGTTGCTTTTAGGTTTGTTTTCCAACAGATATGGTCCATTCAATCATTTTCGTTTCTCTATCCATAGTTTTTAAATGTTATTGTTATATCTCATATAACATTTCATACGTATTGGGTATTCATTTACGGTCTTCAGTGTTAAAAATATAATTTGGTTATCTATAAATATCAAAGATTAATATATCGTGCGAGTATCAATATATGACATAGACCTTCAAGTTGGTGCAAGAGGGGATGCAATTTTCTTCCCAGTTGCAAGAGCAAGCTGACTAGCATTTGTTTTTTTTTTTTTTTTTATAAATAACTTATTTCACTCAATATGGATTTTATTATTGTTTTGTTGACTTTAAGTTTTTGCCTTTTATGGGAACGCAATCACCCGTGCCAACTTTTTAATCTCCATCGCCTAAAAAAGACCAAATATTTAGGAGCATATATATTACAAAATTATACTTATATATATTATGTAACTTATGTGACCATTTGACAAAGCAAAGTAATCATAATTAGCTTGATATAATGTAATTAATTTCGTTTTTTACATTCTTTACCTTATGTGAATATTTTGTTTCTGTTTTATATAAGATATTTTATTATGTTTAATTATAGATGCTAGTATACTTCTAATCTATTGTAATTAATTAGCTAGAATATCACTTTTATATTGAAAAAACCTGGTATTTTTAATTTTGGATAACATAGTTAATAATTAATAAGGTATTTTAAATTAAAACTGATTAAACCAAAAGTCAAACATTAAAATTACAAATTGTGATAACTAATATATTTACATTCTTAGATTAATATAGTAGATGTTTCAATATATTTAATTTTTATTGTTGTTTTTCCTCCTTTATTTATGTATGATATTAATTGTCATTTTAGAAACTTTTGTTTTATATGGATTGTTGAAGAAAAAATATTAACACCGCCTCCGGCCTCCATATCTCTAGGCACGGCTCTGATGATAAACATATTAATTTAAACACAAGTAAAAGAATCATAGTTGCAAGGAAAAAAACGAAAATTAAAAAGGAGATATTTATTATTGGAGAATCTTTCTTTAGTCTTAGTTGTGGGAAGATTTTGTGCTAGAGGATTGAAGGTATCCCTATTCTATGATAGAGGCGTGGGGTTCTTGGACCGATCTATGTATATTACCACAAGGCTTAAAATAAAGTGACAATACGCTCTCAAATTATTTTTATTTTAAACAATTTTCCAAATATTTTATCAAAAGAAGTTTACGGTGCAGATCATACTTGCAGCAATATTCTAAAGGTATATTTAATTTCAAAGGCGATCGTTACGTGAACACAAGGCAAGCTAGACTTACGTACCACAATAAACACACATAATTATACAAGTACGAAAGTAATGACATAACCTTCATCAAATAAAGAAAGTAAGAAACTATTAGTGTACGTCATACTGATACATATGCATGTACAAATGCCGCTTTCAGTATTTAATTTAGCTAACGCAGATGATATTTAAATTTTCTCTAGCTAACTCATATATCCTCCAAAAGACATATTGTCAAATTCCTTTTGGTTATATAAAATCATATATTCATATTGTTATCTTTTAATAGTACTAATACTAACATGAATATGGACTTTTCTGAATATTGTGTATGATTTATATAATTGAGATATTTTGTCGGAGATGGATATTTGACAAGTTAACGTTATTTTATTAATTTTTTCTTCTAAAAGTTTAGGTACGAATTGACTTTTTCAAAAGTCAACACAATAAATTTTAAAAGTTAAATGACTAACGGGTTCACATGGGAAACGAAAACACCCTAAACAACAAACACTCTAATCATCTTTCCTTCTTTATATAAACCGATGTTTCCCAAAAGGCTTGTTCTCGACATATGTACTTGTACAACAACAAAAGAAGAAAAAAAGAGAAAAAAGAGGAAACAAAATCTCGAAGAGAGAGAGAGAGATATGGGTGAGGTGGCTTATATGGACGAAGGAGACCTAGAAGCAATAGTCAGAGGCTACTCCGGCTCCGGAGAGGCTTTTTCCGGCGAAAGTTCCGGTGGGTTTTCACCTTCGTTTTGCCTTCCGATGGAGACGTCTAGCTTCTACGAACCGGATATGGAGACAACCGGTTTAGACGAACTCGGTGAACTCTACAAACCCTTTTACCCTTTCTCCACACAAACGGTCCTCACGAGCTCAGTCTCTGTACCTGAAGACCCAATAAGTTTCCGAGATGAGAAGAAACAACGAACACATGGTTGTCTTCTATCCAACGGATCAAGACTTGATCATATCCGAATCCCAGAATCCAAATCAAAGAAGAGGTCAGTATTCTTGAAGTTCTTGAGAGAGTTCTTTAAAATGCGAAAAAAAAAATATTCTTAAATTATACATCATATAAAAAATTTGAGTTGTCTTAATTTATTACAAATCATATAGAGTTATGAGTATGTTGTTGTGTTTATATCCAACCTGGTTTTGTTTTTCAATTCTCATAAAATATATTCTCCTTGTTGCATAGAATTAATAATAAATAATTTTTGTGACTTTAAATTTGGACAGCAAGAAGAATCAACAGAAGAGAGTTGTTGAGCAAGTGAAGGAAGAGAATCTGTTGTCGGACGCATGGGCGTGGCGTAAATACGGGCAGAAACCCATCAAAGGGTCTCCATACCCAAGGTCTCTTTACCTTCAAGCTAATCCCGGTTTTAATCTCATCTTCACTTCTCTTAAAACGAACATAACCGGATTTACTCAATCTCTCAACTTTGTTTTTGGTTTTTCAGGAGTTATTACAGATGTAGCAGCTCAAAAGGGTGTTTGGCAAGGAAGCAAGTCGAAAGAAATCCTCAGAACCCGGATAAGTTCACTATAACGTACACCAATGAGCACAATCATGAATTACCAACCCGGAGAAACTCATTAGCCGGTTCGACTCGAGCCAAATCTTCCCAAACCAAACCAACCTTAACCAAAAAATCCGGAAAAGAACTGGTTTCTTCTCCCACAAGTAATCCGATGATCGCATCGGCTGATGAATCTGCTGTTGCGGTTCAAGAAATGTGCGTTTCAGAAATGAGTACCCACCAAGCAGCTGGAGAAATCGAAGGCATGAGTAACTGTTTACCATCGGATTTGATGTCGACGACGGGAACATTCCCGGTTTTTACCGGTGACTTTGATGAACTATTGAATAGCCAAGAGTTCTTCAATGGGTACTTGTGGAATTACTAGAGAAACATTAGGTGTATGTATATATATTCAAAACTTATATTATAGTTTCAGCCATTGAGGATAATGTATATTTATGTCTAGTCTCTAGAAGATTAGAGCGTCGTAATATTCGTCTTGTTTCCAACTCAAACTTGAACCTATGAATTCGATTTGTCACGTCATGTACGAATCACAAATGGTAAGACAATATGTTATATCCAAATTTTTGCGTTACAATTCTGGATAGGAACTTAAATACTGAACATTAGTCACTGTTCTAAAAAGGGTTCGCCTTAACATCAGCGGCTAGGTTACATTGAAGATTATTTTAGACGGTCTAAACAGTAAATTAGGCGTCCTAGAAAATCTATTTGGCATTATAGACACCATTACACAAACGCAGCCACTCAGCCGCATTTAGAGTTCTTATGAATGTGCAGGTACTATTTTCTCTCGTTTCCAAATCAATTATTGATGAAGAAAAATATTATATTCAAGTATGTTGTCAAATAATTTAATATAAGGTCGTGATGTTGATTTCTTTAATTTTACAAATTAAAAACTACAAAACAGTAATATATTGAAATTCAGATAATATCATCAATCTAGCTAAATGACTTGCTATATGTGTTAGTTTTAAGCATTCTTGAGTTCCTAAATAATATTTACCATCATAGAAGTACTAACTAGCTAGCATGTAACGTTCTTAAAAACATATTTTTTTTGTTGTTGACGGTTCAATATATTTCTCTGCAAGCACCACATTTACATGTTATTGTTAATAGACTAAAAAGAGGAACAACTGAAAATAAGCAATGTGAAAGGGGTCAAGAATGAACTAAACGCTATATTAGATCCAGTTACGTGAAGTCAACAAGATAAAAAGCTTAAAGCAGTTTTGTGAAGTCATGTGTCATTTTGGATTTTTTATTATAATCATTATAAAGGAAGTAAACGCTGTATAAGATCCAGTACAATTTTTTTTCTTAAACGACCCAATAAATATTTGAAATTATATAGTTTCGTTATAGTTAAGCTATAAGATACAATGATATGTGAGTGTATGTGTGTAAGTATATATACATATATATATATGTTGAAGCAAATGATACATCCCCTGACTACAAATTCATAGTCATGATCAGTAGTCATTCTTCTTTGCTAATATTTTGTTTCCCCACAGCCAAATCTAAACGTGAGTTTATCCGGAAGAACTGATCAGAGCAGCGACGGGGCCAATAAAGGCGGCGTTGATGTAAGTTGTGGGTTCTGCATGAGAGTAATCTGATCTTTTGTCGCTATACTGGTCGGATGAATTCGGTCCACCCACAATTGCCCCGGTATGCACATTCGGGTTTGGTGTATCAGAATTGTAGTATGAAAATCCTCCATTGCAGTCAATTTTCTCCGGTTTAGATTTTATTGATGGTAATGATGAGCCTCTGTGATGAGGTTGTGTAGGATACTTTGTCCCAAACCCGACCATGTAAGACATGGACATTGGATTGTTTCCAAGGATGTAATCCACCTGAATAGTAAACCGGTTGGGTAAGAACATGGAAATGGTGTACATAACCGGACTAGGTGGGGTAAATTATATTTACCTGTGATTTGGCGAAATTTCGAATTTGAGATGAGGTGAACTGGGTTGAACCGCACTGAATTGAGCCGACCTGTGCTTTGGATAGAGTTTTTGCGTAGTTGAACAAAACCGTTGCAGCTGTTGTGACATATTGTAAGTTGCTACTGTCTCTAATGTACAAAATGCCACCTGAACAAACAAACACGTACAAAGAAATGTACCATAAAACCAACATGAAAGAATCAATTAACCGGTTATTTAGTTAGTTAGTGAAAATTACCAGGAGTTGGTTTAATTTGTTGAGAGCTACTTCCGGGCATCAATGCGCAGACAAATGATTCAACATCGGTCTTAAATTTAGCCAAGTCATATGTCCCGTTGTAAAACTCCTTTAAACAAAGAATCAACAAGATTTTTATTAATTTAGACCAATTTAATGTTATAGAATTTAGCAAAGTTTATATAATATTTACAATAGACTAACCGAAGCGAGTAAAGCCTGAGCGCCGGCGAATTTGTTGTCCCAGCTGAATTCATTGACGGCTTGGCTCCAATCTTTATTGCTTATAACATAATTTATGTAACTCTTCTCTCCTGTTGCTTTGTATAGCCATGCCGCACCCCATAGTAATTCATCCTTTTTTTTTACCCCAAAATATTTTGAAACATTAAGTGTCTTGTTTAGTAACATATATATGAAAATATTAATAGTCTATCTATGTGTATCGGTTTGATTCGGTTAATTTGTTTGATTACCTGGTAGCCTGAGTATGAGCAGTAGAAGGGGCAAGAAGCTTGGTAAGAACCTCTGTACTTGTCAGCAAATTCAAACAGCTGCAGAGAAAAAATAAATAATTAAGAGAGATTATAAATCATGATTGAATGTAATGATGATCATGTATAAGCTTTTTTGGGGAGACTTAATATGTGTGCACACTCACGGTTTTTGCATGGTTTAGTAGCGTGGATGAATAAGTAGAATCGACCGATTTAAAAACAATTGAGGCCGCAGCTAGAGCGGCTGCGGCTTCACCGGCAGCTTCCGAACCCGCGGAAGAGGAAGAGATACTGTAGAGAGTTCTTGGTGTGTCCATATCTTCTGGCCTCTCCCAACAACTATGATCTGAATTCCCATCTCCCACCTTTTAATTTGTATCCGTTATAAAACAAAACCAAAAATGTTATTTGTGTTTTTTTGTTGTGATTTAGTTGGATATTAGAGGTATATATGTAGTATATATGATAAGAAATATATATTATATTTAGCATGAAATGAAATAAATTTTGGATTTCTCTATACATAAAAAAAACCAAAATGTGTAAAAGTTGGTTCACCTGTGTATATAGCATGGTGGGCGACGTATGAGCGCGGAGGATAAAGTCAGTTCCCCATTTGATAGCAGAGCGGAGGTAATCAAGCTGGTTAACGGAAGAAATCTCATTTTGGTATTCAATTGCAGCCCAACTCAACAAGGTTGTGGTAAATGACATTGGCCACACAAATTTTACATTGTCACCAGCATCGTAATACCCTCCAATCAGATTCACCTGAAAATTATAAAAACACACGAAAAATTGTTAATTAAGAGATAGCCTAAGTTATGTATAGTAAGGTTCTATTTCTGAAGAGTGAAGACATGTATGCATATAGAGATGTTTATGGGTAGACCCGGTTTACATTAGCTGATGCACCGTCGGAGAGGGCAGAATCGCCTCGCCATTTAACCCGTTGGTTAGTCGGGAGTTTACCGGATCGTTGGCCTTCAAAGAACAAGATAGACTTGTTTAGTGCATCTCCATAGTCAAGTGCTTCCAAGCTTTCGAAAGCCAAGAACATCCCAACTAACATTATCACCAAGAGCTTGCCCATTATTAAATGTTTCTCTTTCGAAATGTGTATCTTGATTTTGCTTGAAATATGGTTCATGGGGGCAGGTATTTATAGATATTGCATGCAAGTAAAGTTGTGTACGTAATATAATTTCATGAGATGTAATTCACGTAATTTTAGGGTAATTGGCGGCACTGTTAAGATGTTAACTCTAACAATAATTAAGTTTCGATTATTACGTAATCACAATCAATGGTTTCATCATATAACAAGTTGCAGTTATTGACATTTCAAATCGTATCATTTTTCCTAACCACCATACCTTATTTTTTTTCTCTTCTTTCTGTGAAGGTTTAGAAATTGTTATTTAATGTAAGGAGTTTTAATAACTTTTCTTAAATAAGGCTTTTCTGGCTTGTTTAAGCACAACAAAAAGATATTGTATTAATTGTCTTTTTTTATTTATTTCTTTTTGATACAAATAAACAATAAACAATACATATGTAAAACCTATATTTGTATGTATCAAGCCATATATATGGAAGGTCTTACGAAACTTTTTGTTGTGAAATTGTAAAAATGCATCTTAAGGATACAAAGTAGTGTGTTTAGCGGTATATATGTATTTGAAACTTGACTTTAATAAAACTGAATATGAAAAAGCATAGTACAAAATTTTGGTTAACACGGGGTCAAAATCAAATACTGTACGCAGGTTCCATGCCGAGAGTTTTGGATATACAAGCACATAATATATAATAGTCAAATAAAAAATAACCCATCATGGATAATGAATATTGCATGCATCCCACTATCAAAGTTCACTAAGACAAACCAATAACTACTTCCGGCCAAACAGAAAAGAAAAACATTTTCTACTTATCAACTCCCATATATATGTCTACTACTTAATTATCTACCCACTTGGAAAATGAATTTGCGTGATTAATTTGATGATTTACGAACTAAACATATAATAATGAAATCGCATAGGACGAGACCATACCGTTGGAAGTGAACAAATGTTATCTTGTGAAAAAATAAATTGATCTAAAAAAAAAAAAAAATAAAGCAATCTTGTGATTCTTATCTAAATTCTATAAGTGTGAAAACACAAATTGTCATTTTTCGCGTGTGAGAATACTGATTGACTGCGACCATATGGAGATGCCGTGCCGTAGAAATGGCTATATAAAATATTTCAGTACCCATTCCTCAAACGTCAAACTAAGATTTTCCGGTTAGTGTGTGTGTTCTTTTTTTTCATTTCAGTTGTCATAAACTTATTTCAGTTATATTAGTTGTTACATTATAATAAATTTGTTTGTTGTTCCTGCAAACATATTGCACAAATTTCTTGCGTGTTCAATGTTCATCGTATATATGTGTTTTTAATTCCTTTCTTGTTATTGGGTTTCTAATGAAATAAAAAAGGAACTCCACAAGGGATGGGCAGGATATGGCAAAGCATGTGACAAAGTTTTATGTCCACAATTGTTTTTCGCCTAACGCAAATTCGTGTACGTTACACCTCCCCATTAATAATGCGTTAATTACTCTACCGAGCACATATTCATTTTTTCATCTATGATTTACTTGACATTTTCTATTATCTTGATTAAAAAAAGAAGACATTATTATCAGTGCAGCCTTGGCCTTGGCTTCGAAGCTGTTTTAACTACTGCAAAAGTGGTTTATATTCTAATTTTTGCTGATCAAATTCTGAAAACTAATTATGGTGAAACCGAGACTGATACTCATGACAAACTGATAAATACAGTATTGAGGATCTGAAATATCTTCTTGCCATGGAACTCGGGCAGACATTCTAGTGTATGGTTCACCTCTAGGATAAGTAATCAGTTTCATGCTTATCTTTCTATATACAGAGAAACTGGAATCTTACTTTTAATATAAAACATCCACTAAAAAGGTAAGTTAAATTGGTAGCGAGGCAAACAAAATCATACAAGTAAACTCTTAGGCAAACTTCAATGTTCTTAAAAGATATGAACTTAGCTAATGGTTTGAGCAACAAAGTATATGCAATGCACCGCTTCAACAATATTTGATCTTTGGCATAAAACCACAAGGGCTTGAAACTTTCAGCTTTAGCCACCATGTTGACACTCCAATTCAAATTTGTGTTAAGACTGATCCGATCATGCAACATATTCTGACACTTCTATGACAGTTTGCAAATGAAAGAAATTTTAGAGAAGCACCAGATCCATCAACATCCTCCATATGAGCCATTAAGATTTCAATCATAGCCTGTTCTTTGTCAAAAATTTGGGTTTTTTTCTTTGTGTTACAGGATATAGAAAACTAAACTTATATGCAATCGGAGACATACACTCAATTAGATGCAACCTTGGCCATTACTAAGCTCAGATTAGAGTTTAGGCATAGAAAAAACTTGGATCAACTAGTAACATGTTGGTGTGAAACAAAAATTAAACTGTTGGTGCGAACGCAGGTCCCCACTGCCACAAATGATGACGCAGGATCTTTCTTTTGGGAAGACCTTAAGCATAGTGTCGACAAAGTGCAATAGAAGCCACTAGCCTAGGCCACTCGGCTTCTTGATCATGAGTTGACCCCGTCCAGGTAAGTATTTTTCAAGGGTCGACCACCTTTTGTATTTATATCACGCCACATGAGTGTCCTATTCCCCAAACTTCTGATGTGGGAGACGTGACATCAAGAGGTTTCATAATTTGAGATTTTGTAGCCCTAGTTTTTTGTTGTGATGAGCCTTAATAATTTATTTCGGCCCAGATCAAACCCATTTTATTATTAGTACCCTTTTTTTTTCTGTAATGACTATTTCTTTTATCAATTTTCGTCACTATTTGCCACAGATTTCTTTAATATATAAGGTTAAATTTACTTTATTGAATAAAAATTTAATTATATAATAGAGGCCGTTAATTGCTCATAATCAACGAATCACATATTCCTACACAAACTTTGATACATAATTGACATTTAATAAAAAAATTTTCTCTCTTGGGCACAACCGTCGAAGCACTTCTTTTGATCTTTCTTTCTGATGCCGGTGTTGCTTCTGCTCGCCGGCGTCGGGAGATCTGGAATCCGTCTCTTCCTTGTTATAGTTCTCTCTTTTTCACTGTTTTTTTTTAAACTTTTTCCCCACTTTTTTAAACCTTTTCTACTCTCTCGAAACCTTTCCCCTCCGGCGGCTACTCAACTGACAGCGGCAAGGCAAGGAGGTGGACTCCGGCGACTCCCCTCCTCCATCTTTTGCTTGCAACTTCCTTGTCAGCGGATCTATCTGTTTTGTACTTCTCTAGATCTAAAATCCTATTCACCTCGGGAAAACCCTCATACTGGGCTTCGTTGATGGTAGGAGCGTTTCCTCTTGGACCATCAGTTGTGCCATGCCCAGTGGAGGCGCCGACAGCACACGGCGAGCCTTTCCTCAGAGAATCAATTCTACACTCCAATACGGATTGGATCTATGAGTCATATGTCACAGCCTCGATCCACATATGTAGTTTAACGTCGAACCTACCTTCACCTGAGCTGCTCTCGCAAACCTATCATCTACCGACACCCGACCGATGTGCTCTCAACACACCCTGGTCACTCTCTACGACACTAGGGTTTCAGCTAAAAGGCTTTTTTCAAAAAGCGGCCCAATAGAATTCTTGAGGTCCAAGCCCATTAATGCTAAATCCAGGTCTGTGTTAATCTTCCTTTTGTTATTCCATAACCAAGCGATGTGTGGCGTTTATATCCTCAACGGCCGAAGACTCCATTCGAG
This sequence comes from Camelina sativa, assembly GCF_030686135.1. Classification (NCBI taxonomy): domain Eukaryota; kingdom Viridiplantae; phylum Streptophyta; class Magnoliopsida; order Brassicales; family Brassicaceae; genus Camelina; species Camelina sativa. The sequence goes on along the minus strand of NC_141891.1, from coordinate 9,169,572 downwards.
GTATAACTCACCATCTCTACTATGGCTTTACAATCATCTGTTGCGAACCCTGGTATTATCTCCGTGTATGGACATGAATTATAAATCTGAAAGTTTTAAGAGTTTTGTGGCTGTGCTCCCGATTTTATATTGTTGGAGATTTGAGTGTGTCTTTGGAATACTTCTGGCCAAATACCACTCCTCCACGATCCAAGCTGGCGATCCCAAGGCTTCCTGAAGAAACAAATCTCTAAAGCTCCGGGTTTTGCTTAACCAAGAAGAAGCTACTATGCATCTTAAAAGAGACCTCACCACCCATCTTTGTTCTTTGTTGCAATCCACACCCGACTATACAACCATAGTCACTCAAATCCTTACCGTTACACTACCATGGGTAGTTCTTCTCGTGCCGGCGAGACTTTCGGTCTTGGATTCTTGTTTAACGTCACATAGTCCTTTGACAGTGACCACCTTGTCATCCATCGATCCGTTCGTGGAAGATTGTTCGACTAACCGTGGTCTCACATGTGTCAAAAAGCTATCTAGCTTTTGCCTCATAACTCTCATGGAATCTAGATCGATCTATGTTATTTATCTTTGTTTGGTATTGGGGAATACCTATCTTTGTCTCTTAAACGTTGGGATTCATGAATCCTTTGCTACCTTTGTACTTGGTTTGTTTTGAAGAAATGAAATTAAGCGTTTGACCAAAAAAAAAAAATTGACATTTAATCAACTACAACTCTTGTTATTGTCGACCAAAACAAATAGATTAAATTGACTTCACCACATCCACTTGACACTATGAATTGACTTCTCCATATCCACACACCACACGCATTTGAATCTTCCAATGAAGTTCCAAGAAGAAACCACGAGGAAAACAGAGTTTATGGCAAAGGCTCAATTCTTAATCTGGCTAATCTTATTATCTTCAAAGAGTACCAATCAATCCATTTTGTTTGTTTGTTTGTTTCTGTCAACCTTTTCTAAGTAATTTCTGATCCATATAAATAAACCAGTTAATCATTCATACAAGTGACCAAGTCAGAACATTTTTTTTCACTTTATAAAACTTGAAAACGTACCTCAAATCTTTCTAATTAAGTTAACGAAATTTCCAACAAGATGTTTATAAAAAATCAATTTAACTAAATTCGAAAAAGAGAGTACAGTATACGATGAAAAATATTTACATTTCGTAATTATTCCACACAGACCAAAAAAAAGTTACAGAAAATAATATGGGAAATTGGCAGTAATAACCAAGAAAAAAATTATAATTCACTAGCTAACGTCTTTAACCATGAAAAGATCATATACTCTATAATATATATAATAATGACAATTCTAACCTTTTGCCAAATTAATCGTTCCACTCGCTCAGCAAATTGTATATGCATGTATTTTCTCTCTATATGGATATATATCTTTGTCATCTCTCATCTTTTCTCATTTTATTTCTTTCTACTCTTTCATATTTTGCAATAAATTTTTTTGAACACACTGTTTTGATTTCATAAACTCAGTTAAAACCACAGATTTTTATTTTTATTGTACAGTGATTTAAAGATATTAGGAAGATAAAATTTAGTTCATAAATTAATAAATAACAAAAATATTCATAATATATAGAGCACAATAACATTCTAATCCATTTAAAAAAAAATATATTTCTCAAGTTTCAAATTACATAAATTGAATTATAATTATAAATACATGAACGATGTATAGAGTATATCGTTTATTATCAGTGTTTAACTCAGTTGATGTGGTTTGCATATGTTGTATCTTTTAGATTATAACTTTTTTTTGTTGTGCGTTTATTTTGGTCGTTAGAGTTATTTATGTTTTATCTCTTATGGTTAGCGTTTAACATGGTTGCTTGGATTGCCTATATTGTATCCTTTAGTGTATAGCATTGTTTGTTGTTATGCGTTTAATTTCATCTTGTGAGTTGTCTATGTTTTATCTCTTATGATTAGCGTTTGACATGGTTGCTTGGGTTGCCTATGTTGTATCCCTTAGGGTATAACATTTTTTGTTGTTATGCGTTTAATTTCATCTTTTGAGTTGTTTATGTTTTATCTCTTATGATTAGCGTTTGACATGGTTGCTTGGGTTACCTATATTGTATCTTTTAAGGTGTAGCATTTTTTTGTGTTATATGTTTAACTTCATCTTTTCAGTTGTCTATATTTTATCTCTTACGGTTACCGTTTAACACGGTAAATTGGGTTGTGTTTGTTGTATCGATTAATGTATAGCGTTTTGTATGTGTTTAAGTTTATGTTCCGTACCATTTTATTTTTTCTATACTATTTCATTTACCGTATCTAATTTTTGAATAACATTTCATTTCAAAATTCACTATTCACAATTATTTCTTTTACACTGCATATACATATATATATATATATATTTGAGTTTGAATCTTGCAGATTATATATTTTAGTCCTAGACTCTTATTATAACTTGTTCTTATTATAAAAATTATTCATCATTTCAAATTTTCAACATCCGATTTTAAAAATCCAAGTTATGTCAAATGTAGAAAAAAAATTCGAACTTTTTATGATAAATTTCAAAATTTTAATTATTTCTGTTAAAAAATATATGAAATCAAAATTTAAAGAGGTATGAATTATTTAATCAGATAAATAAATAAAAAATCTCATACTCCAACACTCCTTTAAATGCGCGTGTCACTTACAATTACTCCTCTCTTGTCATTTTACACTAGTCCATGGTTACTCTCAATTTTTAATGGTAGTTGACAAATTCGCCCAAATAATATTTTACAAAAAAAAAAAAAGAGAGAAAATTTGTAGGAAAAAAGGAAAATTTTTTAATTAATGGGTTCGAACTCATCAACTCAAGGAGTCGCATAAAAAGAAAAAAAAGGAAGAATCTAGAAGAAGAAGAAGAACGATAACATTCATCTCTTATATATTCCTTCCTTCATTGTGGCAATTAGGAAGCAACCAACCTTGGCCTCTCTACTTCATTCACACACATCCCTCGTTGTTTGATTTTATCATATTAGTAGTCTTGTCTTGTTCCTTCTTCTTCTCTGTTTTTTGGTTGTTACGCTCAATCCAATGGCTAAGGAGCTTGCTGATAAGGCTAAAGAGGCTTTCATAGACGATGAGTTCGATGTTGCTGTTGACTTGTACTCCAAAGCCATTGACTTGGATCCCAATTGTGCTGATTTCTTCGCTGATCGTGCTCAGTCCTATATCAAACTCCTAAGCTTCACTGGTAAACTTCTTTCAATCTTTTGTCTTTTACTTTCGTTAGACGCCTTTTGGGTTTCTGGGTTTTCATAATAGTTGAAAAAGATGTTGACTTCGGTGGATTCTGTGTGTTTTTAGGGTTTAGTTTTGTGTCCTGTCGCTTAGTAGTGTCACAATTCTTCCTAAAGTTTAGAGCTTTAGTATCGATTTAGTGCAAATATCTCAACCAATGTATCAAAATTGCTAGTCGTTTGAGCCTTTGGTTATGAATGTGGAGAATTTGGTTTGACAGAGGGGTAACAGTATTGAAAGTTTTGATTTTTACTTAGAGTGGTTAGTATGAAGTTCCAAGTATTGCGTGCTTTTAAGAAAGTATACTCTGCAATTTTCATTCCCATTGTTGTTACTTGTCTTAGTGTTATATGACTTCAGTGGTTTGATTGGATTTGGGTCTGATTTGTTTCTTGATGAGCAGAGGCCGTGGCAGATGCTAACAAAGCAATTGAGTTGGATCCTTCATTGACCAAAGCTTACTTAAGAAAAGGGTACGGTATTGCTCTTTCCTCCCATGTATCATTGTTAGTCATGTCTTTTAAGTTGTAGTGAGAGTTAAATTCTATCTGATTCCTTTGTTTGTCATAGTAGCAGTCAAGTTATTAGTTCCATAGTTCATGTTTTGGTTTTTGTATTTGTAGAACTGCTTGTATGAAACTTGAAGAGTATCGGACTGCGAAAACAGCTCTTGAAAAGGGTGCTTCCATCGCACCGAGTGACTCCAAATTTAAGAAGTTGATAGATGAATGCGATCTGCGAATCACAGGTATAATCTTTATGCTTTGTTCTTGTTTGGTTGTTTCGGTTTACATGCTAAGAGTGATTGCATTGTTTGAGATGGTACCAATGTCTTGATATGTTGTTAATATTCACAAAGGTTTCGATTGTTACTATCTTTTTTCAGAAGAAGAGAAAGATTTGGTTCAACCGGTGCCATCAACTTTGCCTTTGAGTTCGACAGCACCATCAGTATCAGAACTTGATCTTACCCCTGCGCCTGCAGCACCAGCCAAACCAAAGTACATGTATTATTATTGTACAAAACAATGCTAGTTTCAGAATTTCCAAGTTTATAAGAATTATATATACATATAATAGCTCATATTCTTGAGTGTTCAACAGGCACGAGTACTACCAAAAGCCAGAAGAAGTTGTGGTAACTGTTTTTGCAAAAGGGATACCCAAGCAAAATGTTAACATCGACTTTGGTGAACAAATTGTGAGTATACTACTCTTAAGAACCAAACTTAATGATGCTTCCGTGTGATTGTGTGTTAATTTTTTGGCACTGTTCTGTGATTTGCAGCTGAGTGTTGTGATTGATGTCCCTGGAGAGGAGGCGTATTATCTCCAACCGAGACTGTTTGGAAAGGTAGTGTATTTTGGTGAATGAATTAATGACTTCCTTTCAGCAATCTGAGTTGAACACATTACATGACTTTTTTCTTATGGCGTGTGTATTCAGATAATACCAGATAAGTGCAAGTATGAAGTATTGTCAACCAAAATTGAGATCCGTCTTGCAAAAGCTGATATAATCACATGGCCCTCCCTCGAACACGGCAAAGGGCCAGTGGTTTTGCCAAAGCCTAATGTCTCATCAGGTTTTTTTAACCTTTTCCTTCGTTAGTTTCATCAGATGAGCTTAACAAAGAGTCTCTCGTCATGTAAATCTAATGTTGTTTTTATGATGGTGCAGAGGTTTCACAGAGACTAGCTTATCCTTCTTCTAAGAAAGTTAAGGACTGGGACAAGCTGGAAGCTGAAGTGAAGAAACAGGTCTGTCTCTCTAATCATGCTTAAGCCTTGTCCGAGCATTATACCAAACGTTTTGTTTTGGTTTTAAAATATTGTGGTTGATCTGCAGGAAAAGGATGAGAAGCTTGAAGGAGACGCAGCTTTGAACAAATTCTTCCGTGATATATACTCGAATGCGGATGAGGATATGAGGCGAGCGATGAGCAAATCATTTGTGAGTATTATTATCTATGTTCTTGTTTTTCTTTTTTCATGGAGACTGTCATATATAGTGTTTGTCCGTTTGATTAACTCATTTGACGGTTCTTGGATATTTTGGACAATGAACAGGTGGAATCGAATGGGACAGTTCTGTCAACAAACTGGCAAGAGGTTGGGACTAAGAAAATCGAGAGCACTCCTCCGGACGGCATGGAGCTCAAGAAATGGGAGATCTGATCTGATGTGATATGATATGATCATTTCTTTTTAATGCAGTTGTGAGTTTTTGCCTAAAGCTAGACAGATCTTTAAACTTGATCCCTTTCTTCCTGTAATGAGGATCCTAAGGTTTTTGCTTTTGCTAAATATGGCTTTCTGCTTTTGCTATGGTCTTAGGGAATCCAATTTTTCTTTTTCTTTTTCATCTAAATATTCATAATTTCATCCTGATTTCTACAAAAAACAAGTTTTAATAGTAGAACCAAGTTTAATTAATGATGGTATATTTAGAGAATTAGTAACTTAAAATTGAATCAATATTATCTTTTTATACACATATTAAAATTACTATTTATATTTTCAAGACTTCTTAATAATTGTTGTAAAACACTTAGTGGACTCCATCGATCGGCCCACTATCCAGTCCGCGCATACTCGGCCTCTCGACCACACTTGGTCGAGAGCCTTCGGCCCGATAGTCGAAGCCCATCGGCAATAGCATTAGTATGTCGGTTTATAGCTTTGGGACTTGTAACACTATATATATATGTTGTAACCTCGATTCCTATCAATAATAACCTAAGAGATTTACTTCCTAAACTCTCTAATTTACAACACGTTATCAGCACGATAGCCTCTATCCCTAAACCCTAAAGCAGCCGTCTATTCTCTCTTACCCTAAAACCTTAAACCAACTTCCTGTTCTTACTTTCATCCGAGATCAAATCCTTCCTGTTCGAAGATCCTCTTGTTCACAAGCAATCCTTAGCTTGTGATCAAAGTTCTCTCGACAGCTTGGACGAGGTTTGCTGTTCGCGGTTCGTCGATCGGGGGTGAGTACCAGAAGCTGTTCGCGGGAAGCAAGGAGCTGTTCGTGGGGAAGATGTTCGTGGTTCATGGTCAAGAGATATCTGAGGTCTTTAGCTCCCAGATCAATTCCAGTCAGAATCCTTGTGGTGTTAAGGTAAACAAAATTCAAACTTCTTAAAACCACATAATTGAATCTGGATCCAAAAACTATTGAACCCTAAAATATCCAAGTAAACTAACAAACAAATTTAAGATCTATAATCCTATAAACTTTAAAATCTATTCACATAGGATTGTTAGATTGTTTGTTAAATTGCACCAAATTATATCAAGCTTTAAAATTGTTGATTGACTGCTTGATTGTTGCATAAGAACCTAGAACTAATTTAGATTCATAAGGATCAGATTATTACAGATTGTTCTAGGAAATTAAAACTTGGATCATTCATGCATAACAATTAAAATCGGACCATGTTTAGGTTGTTATAAAATCGACTGCATGAATTATATTTTAGGATTGTTTAAACTGTTCTTGAGAAATTCAAGAAGAAAATTCCCTAGATCCTAAATTCATAAACTCGAAAATTTTAGAGTTGTTCTAGGATAATTTCCAAATTAAAATTATAGTAATTATCCTAAATTAATCCGATTGAATAAAAACTTTTACTAAGTTTCCATAAATTAAAACTTTAAATCGGAATTAAAATATTGGTTAGGATAAGCTCCTAATTAAAATAGTAATTATCCAAATTCCTTAAAATCAAAAATATTTAATCCTAAATCAAATAGGAAATTATAAGAATAAGGAAATCCTATCTAGGAATAAGGAAATTGTTGCATGCATATAGCTATTTAGTTTTGTTGTCTTGCATGCATGAATTTAAACCGAAAAAAAACTATAAGAGGCAAGGCAGGGTTCGGTCTCAAATACTGCATGACCTAAGGCATGGTTCGGTCTCAAATACCGCATGACCTGAAAATTACTTGTTGCATGGTTCGGTTTCAAATACCGCATGCTAACTGTCGGTTGTCTATGTTTATGCAGATGGCTAATCTCAAGAGCCTAGACTACCCTATCCTGCAAGCTTCCGGAAAGAATTACTTGCAATGGGCTAATGACACCGAAATCTACTTGTCATCGAATGGCCTGAAAGGGTGCATCGATGAGGATATTGAGCTACGGACAGGAACAAGAGTAAGTGTCTCCAGCACATACATCATCACATTGCTGAGAGTATCAAAAGCCAGTACCTCTTCCTAAGAGATCCTCTCGCCCTTTGGACACAGAGTATAACTCTGAGCTCTTTAGGATTGTCTCACTCCTTAGGCTGTGTGGGAAAGAGGTGACTGAGCAGGAGCTGATTGAGAAGACATTGTCTACCTTCAGCCCTAATAACAGAGTACTCCAGCAACAATATCGGCACCAAAAGCTTGCTGACTATGGGGAACTCATTGAGTGTTTACTGTTCGCTGAGCAGAACGATGAGTTGTTGATGATGAACAGTGCTATGCGACCTCCTGGTACAGCCCCATTACCAGAAGCAAATAAGGTCGACTTGGGAAAGAAAGCTGTAGTAGAGTCTAATGAGCCTAAGGAGCCTAGTGAGATCAACTACGTCCACAGAGATAGACACTATGGCCGTGGTGGCCGTGGTGGCAGAAGACGTAATGGTCGAGGTGGCCAGGCTGGTCGAGGAGGCCGCAGACGTGGTGGTAAGGGTCGTGGGTCCTTTAAGCCAAACTCCAAGGCCAAATCGACTTGCCACCGATGTGGTATGTCAAACCACTGGGCCAAGAACTGCAGAACTCCCAAATACCTCATTGATGCATATCAAGAATCTCTTAAGAAAAATCCAGAAGCAAACTATGTACACATCGATGATGAAGGAGACTTCGATCATGAGAATGATGATTTGCTAGGATATGAGACTTCCGACTGCCTCAAGGATGTTGAATGAATTTCGAATTTATTTTGGTTTATTTTCTATGCTTTATGATTTAATTTCCTTTTAATGTAATGGATAATTGCTTTGATTTAAATTCAATGGATTTTATTATAAAGTGTCTTATTAAAATCTGAAATTCTTGTCCTATTTATAGACATGGCCGAGGACATGAGTGAACTAGTAGTGGATAGTGGCTCCAGCCACACCATACTAAAAGATAAGAGATATTTCATAAATCTTATAATGAAAAGTGCAAATGTTAATACAATTGCGGGTATAGCAAACCTTATAGAAGGCTACGGCCAAGCACACATATTGTTGCCTAACGGAACTCATATTGAGTTATGTAATGCTTTATATTCACCCAGCTCTAAGAGAAGCTTATTGAGTTTTAAAGACATAAGGTCAAATGGTTATCATATTGAAACCAAGGATGAAGGATCTAAAGAGTTCCTCTACATTACAGAAAATGTGAAAGGACAAAAGAAGATCCTAGAGACTATACCTGCCCTAGCCTCTGGTCTCTACCATGCTAAGATTAACATGATAGAAGCCAATTTGGCTAAGCACAAAATATACAAAGAAAGTTTCACTTTATGGCATGACCGGCTTAGCCATCCGAGAACTAACATGATGCGTAAATTAATAAAGAGTTCAAAAGGGCACAACCTTAAAGAAAGAAAAGTTCTCCCTAAGAATCTCACATGTGTGGCATGTGCACAAGGGAAACTTATTGTAAGACCATCACCAGTAAAAGTCACAAGAGAGACTTTGCATTTTCTGGAAAGGATACAAGGTGACATATGTGGGCCAATACACCCACCTAGTGGGACATTTCGATATTTCATGGCGATGATAGATGCATCAACCAGATGGTCCCACGTATGCTTGTTATCCACGAGAAACTTAGCATTTGCTAAGCTCTTAGCTCAAATCATTCGATTAAGAGCACATTTTCCGGACTTTCCACTTAAGACTATACGTCTAGATAATGCTGGTGAATTTACATCCCAAGCGTTTAATGATTACTGTATGTCCATGGGGGTGAGTGTGGAACATCCTGTGGCACATGTACATACACAAAACGGATTAGCTGAATCCTTCATTAAACGAATACAATTGATAGCTCGACCATTGTTAATGCGATCGAAGCTTCCTGTGTCGGCTTGGGGACACGCGGTCTTACACGCAGCAGAACTCATACGCATCAGGCCATCTAGTGAACAAAAATATTCCCCATCCCAACTCCTATCGGGTCAAGAGCCAGACTTATCCCATCTTAAGACATTTGGTTGTGCCGTTTATATACCAATTGCTCCACCACAAAGAACAAAGATGGGACCACAGAGGAGAATGGGAATATATGTGGGGTACGAGTCTCCCACCATAATAAGGTACCTCGAGCCACTGACAGGAGACCTGTTCAAGGCCAGATACGCGGACTGTCAATTTATTGAGTCCGAATTCCCTATGCTAGGTGGGGAGACCAGCAAGCTGAGCAAAGAATTGACATGGAATCAAATATCCTTAGAATGGCAAGATCCTCGAACTATAGCATGTGATGCAGAAGTTCAGAAGATTATACATCTTCAACAGCTAGCTAATCAATTGCCAGATTCCTTTGCTGACCCGAAAAGAGTAACAAAATCGTACATACCAGCTTGCAATGCACCAGTACGTATTGATGTTCACAAGGAACACAATAATCAAGTTGCTACAGAGTCTATGCCACGTTTGAAACGGGGTAGACCATTAGGTTCCAAAGATAAGAATCCTCGGAAAACAAAGAGTGCAAAACAGACCGAGGCTAAGGGAATTATAGAAAAGCCAGACGTTGTCACGGAAACTCCTACGGGACCAAATGAGGCTCAGGACGCTGAACCTCAAGAGCCTGAAGGAGTTGACAACAATGAGATCTCGATAAACTATATCATGTCTGGAATACAATGGAACCGAAAAGATGTCGACATTGATGATATATTTGCATACAAGGTAGCACTTGAAATAAATGAGGATCATGAGCCCACATCTATACTAGAGTGTACACAAAGCAAAGATTGGCTTAAATGGAAAGAAGCCATTGATGTGGAGCTAAACTCTTTAAAGAAGAGAAGTGTGTTTGGTCCGACCTTAAGGATAACACCAGAAATTAAACCAGTTGGACACAAATGGATCTTTGTAAGAAAGAGAAATGAGAGAAACGAGATTGTTAGATACAAGGCAAGGCTCGTAGCACAAGGATTCTCTCAAAGACCTGGCATAGATTATGAGGAGACATACTCCCCTGTGATGGATGCAACGACTTTTAGATATCTAATAAGTCTGGCCATAAGAGAAAGTTTAGATTTGCGGTTAATGGATGTTGTAACTGCATATCTATACGGTCCACTGGATAATAAAATTTATATGTGATTACCAGAGGGTATAGAACTCAAAGATAAGAAGGGTTCTAGAGACCAATACTGCATAAGGCTAGACAAATCACTTTATGGACTGAGACAGAGTGGTCGAATGTGGTATAACCGGCTAAGTGAATATTTAGCCAAGGAAGGTTATAGGAATGACCCGATCAGTCCTTGTATATTCATAAAGAAATTCGCGAATAAGGGATTTGTAATAATAGCAGTATATGTGGATGATTTAAACATCCTTGGAACCTCTGGGGAAATCGCCCAAACAGTAGGATATCTCAAGAAAGAGTTTGAGATGAAAGACCTAGGCAAGACAAAATTCTGTTTGGGGTTGCAGCTTGAGTACATAAACAATGGGATCCTTGTGCATCAAAAGGCATACACAGAAAAGGTACTCAAGAGATTTAATATGGAGCAAGCTCACTCATTGACTAGCCCAATGGTTGTGAGAAGTGTAGAAGTGGATAAAGATCCATTTGCTCCTAAGAAGGACAATGAAGAAATTCTTGGTCCTGAAATGCCTTACCTCAGTGCTATAGGAGCATTAATGTTCTTGGCTAGCCACACTAGACCTGACATATGCTTCGCAGTAAACCTTCTGGCAAGATATAGTTCTTGTCCGACCATAAGGCACTGGAATGGTATAAAACATGTTCTGCGTTACCTACAAGGAACGACAGACTTTGGTTTATTTTACACTAACCATAACAAAGAAGGTTTAGTTGGTTTTGCTGATGCAGGTTATCTGTCCGACCCACACAATGGTAAGTCACAAACAGGTTATGTGTTTACACACGGTGGTACAGCGATCTCTTGGCGTTCTATGAAGCAGACTCTAGTAGCCACATCGTCAAATCACGCGGAGATCCTAGCCATGCATGAAGCCAGCCGTGAGTGTGTTTGGTTGCGGTCAATGAATCAGCACATTCGGACAGACAGTGGCATGGACATAGACAAATCAGCAACGGTCATCTATGAAGACAATACAGCCTGCATCGCACAACTCAAAGAAGGTTACATCAAGGGAGATCGGACGAAGCACATCCTGCCAAAGTTTTTCTACACACATGAACTACAAAAGGCCGGAGAAGTTCAAGTGGTGCAAGTTCAGTCATGCGACAACTCAGCCGATCTCTTCACCAAGGCATTACCGACAACGACATTCAGGAAGCTCACGCACCAGATTGGAATGCGGAGGCTTAAGGACTTGGAGTGATGTTTGGAACAGGGGGAGCAATGTGTGCTGTACTCTTTTTCCTTCACTAAGGTTTTGTCCCAATGGGTTTTCCTGGTAAGGTTTTAATGAGGCAGCATCCCCTAAGCACATTGCTGTGATCCCGTCCAACATAGGCACGGTCATATCGTCCAAGGGGGAGTGTTGTAAAACACTTAGTGGACTCCATCGACCGGCCCACTATCCAGTCCGCGCATACTCGGCCTCTCAACCACACTTGGTCGAGAGCCTTCGGCCCGATAGTCGAAGCCCATCGGCGATAGCATTAGTATGTCGGTTTATAGCTTTGGGACTTGTAACACTATATATATATGTTGTAACCTCGATTCCTATCAATAATAACCTAAGAGATTTACTTCCTAAACTCTCTAATTTACAACAATAATTATCTTTTTTAATTTGAATTTTTTTCTTTTAAAAAATCTTTGTTTTAGACATAGCAAAATCTCTAATCAACAAAAATTGATACGTGTAATGATCATGTGAGTTATTAATTTTAAAAACTACAGTTTATACAAAAAGATTGTGATGTAATTATTTACACTTTTAAGGTTATATTTAAAAGGGAAAATGTATTTCCCTATTAATCTTTATGCAACCATAACATTCGTAAACTGCTTCTGAGCGTACATTTTCACATATATTGGTGCTATAAACAACAAAAAAGCATGTAACCGTAATTTTTTATACAATCACTCTTAGCACATATACAATCACTCTTAACCGTAATTTCATGAAATTAAAATATATTTGTTGCATGTAAGATTTTTCGGGTCTACGCCTTTATGCAACCGTTACATACACATCTTGATTCTCTGCCGCCTGATTTCGTTGGTCTAGATGAACATGAACCATACTTATACATACCACCGATCGAGCAATAATGATTGCATGTGCCAAAAGGCATCGCTTCTTTACAACGACCAGGCTTTTTGTAAACGATTAGGTATTCTTTACATTGCTGAGTATTTCCTCTTGACATTCCTGCTGCATTGTTGATCGAAATATAAAATGCATATGTTTGTTTTAATTACATGTTTATAGAAACTCTTATATATAATTCACCAATTATTTGGATCTTGATTGAGTTATTTGGTGTTACAAGTAAAAAAATGTATTTATTTTGAAGAAACAAAAATCTTGAAAAAAATAGAACATTTTTTGTTTAATAAATTATTTTTTCAAAGAGTACCCCTTTAAAACTATACAAAAATATAAAATAGAGAACCTAAACCCAAAAAAATTCTAAAAGTTAATTTAACAAAAGAGAGCAAAAATAAAAATGACCAAGAAAATGGGTATTTAAAAAAGGGCAATTGACAAAAATAGCACAATTTTAAGTTTTTAGTCCAAAATTAGCACACACTTTTAAATGTTCCAAAACTAGCACAAAATTATATATTAGATATTAATAAAAAACAGTGTTGATCGTGACATTGCAACCAACATCTTTTCTCTCGCTCCTCCTTCTCACTGATTCCAAACCTAATCGCACGAACCCAATCGAATCTGAACTGAAGGTGATTCATGAAGTCGAAGTTAGTGAAACCAATAATTGCGACACTGAAGAGATCTGCTCTGCTCATCATTGGTGAAACCAATCTATTAACTACGGTATGAATCTGCTCTGCTCATCATTCGACCATCTTTCAGCTTCTTCTCCTTTGCATATGTTTCTGGGTTTATTGGAAATCATGGATCTGTCGTTGAGTTCCTTTCTAAGGTTCTAGAGAAGAATCTATAGGAATAAGCTTGAAAGTTTTTGTTTTTCTAACTTTCCATCTACCAAAGATCAATTGGGTTTTATTGTATTTCTTATGTTAGTCTGAATTTTATCCCCTCTTTTGAGAGTGGAAACTATCTGTCATGGAAGCTAGAATTGAAGGTGAGACTGAATATTTCTATGAGTTTATTGTTATGGATCTGAAGTCAGTAGGTAAAAGAATTGTGGAGTGGGATTTGAATGATTGGAAATGGGATGGTTATCTCTTTATTGCTACATAATTGAATCATGGTGGTAGTGAGATGATGGGACATCAATTTTTCCTTCCAGGGAACTCCTTGAATAACTCCTCTTCATGCTCTGATGAAGGGAATAATATTGAGTTAATGGTGAGAAGTACAGGAGACGTTGAGAAGAAAAGGAGCTGTTGTCAAGGAGGTAATAATGGTGGTTGCAAGTCATGTTTAACAATCATTTATGGCTTATAGTTCGTTGGTTATAGGGTAGGTTAGTAGTGTATAAGGCAAAATACAATGGAGGAGGATCTTCTTGTTTTGGTCATCACAATTTTTGGGATTTCTGAATATTTAGGATCTTCATGCTAGGATCTATTTTAAACCATGTAACTCTTGTTCTATTTTGTTTTTTCTTGTGAAGAAATTTATTGAATTGCTGAGAAAAGGAACACATGAGGCTGCAATTGCTTGCTTGAGGACTTGTGTTTCTCCCTGTGCTTTGATGCTTACTTGGTACTAGAAAATTTCATCATTTCTTATTATATTGTCTCTTTTTTTTTTTTTGTAACATAATCTTATGTTTTCTTAGATTCTTGATCTCTTTGTTATTATCTTATGCTTTTTTCTGGGATGGTCTTGCACATACTGTTGTTTGTTAATATGTTCTGCTCTTTTTTAGTTTTCACGTATGCTCTAAGATATATAGGTTCTTACTTCCATCTTATGAAAATTCAGGAAGGATTGAACGAAATTCAAGAAAGTTTCTTTGATCTTCAGGATGACTTTCATAAAAAGTTTAGGAAGAACTAGAGCTGCAATAACACTCAGAATCAAAGACGAACGGTGCTCATACAAGATTGAAGGCTTCAGTTGCCATATGAGATCGAAGTATTTACAGTTTGATTCTTTGTATTCACATGGTCTTTGTTTTAGCATTAGGATTTTGGTTATGAAAGATAGTTTGGATGGTTTTCACCACAAGACTTGTTTTAAAGTATATTCAGGAAGGTTTTGTATTAATTATCTTGATATTTTTGTAGATAGCTATGTTTTCACCAGTAAACATATAAGAAGGATTTGAATGCAACATTCAAGAAGGATTCTCATATATTTATGAATGATTTCTTGAATTTCAGGAAGACCGTCATGAAAAGAAAAAAAGAGCATTAGGAAGGAGTCATTGACGTTTAGGAAGAACTCTTTGAAATTTAGGAAGAAGTCATTGATGTTTAGGAAAATCTTCCTAAAACATCATGTTGGATATTTCTATTTGCTACCTTTATTGTAAAACACCAATATGTGCACATAATCAAATCAGTATACATCACTAATGAAGTAATATGTGATACAATAAAGGAAAACACATATAAAGAGATTTAGAAACACATTTTTCAAAAATTTAGGAAGGATTCCATAGCTTTTAGGAAGGTGTTCTTGAATTTTATGAAGACCTTCCATAATGACGAACTCAACTTCCACTCAAGTGCCCATTTTCCCATCTTCATCATCACCTCTCTGCTTTGTTCTTGAAATATTTGTCATCATGTATATCATCAATCACTTGAATTTAGAGCTGAAAACCTTATTCAACAACATGATCAGTCCATGAAATCAATTTTCGTTTTAACATATTACTTCAAGAGGTATCTTATATATCACCACACATTTAATCTAGTTCTGCAACACTACCAGATTAATTAACTTTAAAACCCCAAGAAACACTACCAAGTTGATCTTTACCAT
This sequence comes from Camelina sativa, assembly GCF_030686135.1. Classification (NCBI taxonomy): domain Eukaryota; kingdom Viridiplantae; phylum Streptophyta; class Magnoliopsida; order Brassicales; family Brassicaceae; genus Camelina; species Camelina sativa. The sequence continues at coordinate 9,154,022 of NC_141891.1, read as the reverse complement.
TAGCAAAACAATTCAAAAACTCATAGCAAGCTAGATACCTACCAATTTTCCTACATGTAGTGTAGTCATTGGAGAGAAATAAAGTTTAAGCTTAATCTCAATAGTACATATAAGCCTTACACAAATTTAAAACTCTCACCATGTTCTTAAAGCAAAGGTGAAATAAAGTAATATGTGATACACTCATTTCTTTAGATTTAGGAAGGATTTCATATGTTTAGGAAAGCTTCATTGATATTTAGGAAGATTTTCCTAAATATTCAGAAATCCCAATAATGGTGATGACCAAACTAGATGATCATACTACGCCTCATCATCACTACTAGTCAACTCCATAACAGACGAAGTATAAGCCGAAGACATCAAAATGATGAACTTTTTACTCTTTACCAACTACTTTGTTCCCAATGACATTATATCAAACACTTGATATGCAACTACTTTAGTATCCAAATAAGAGAGAATAGAACTCAAATACACATTTCAGCTTCAAGATTTTTACATTCAAACTGGAGCTCAACCCAAACTTAGATACGAAATCTATACGGGAACAAATATATTTCGCTCATCAAATCTAGTTTAGAGAGAGGGGGGAAAAGAAAATTACCATGAGAATCGAGACTGGTAAGTATGAGCAGAGCACAAGGAGATACACAACCATGGATTCATCTGAGGTCTCGTTCTTCTGTTCGTTACTCTGGAACATTCTTCTCTTCACTCTAACATCTTCGTCTCTTTGAAGATCTTTCTTATATTCGTTCGTAACACCGATCGTCTCTTACGTCCTCCATTGGTGTCTCGCTCTGGAGATTTCCTCTTCCATCTATTTTCTTCTTCAACTATTTTTGAAATCTGATCGGAATCTGTGATAGGAAGCTTCACCACAAGCTTCACCGGAGAAGAAGAAGAAGAAGATCTGAGATTAAAAGCTTAGTTTTTCCGGAAACTTCGTCGGATATTGTTGTTTTAATTAAGATCATAAGCTTAAATTTAATTTTGAGATAAAATAATAATAATATACTAATGCTAGTTTTGGAACATTCCAGCTTGTGTGCTAGTTTTGGAACAAAAACCCAAATGTGTGCCATTCTAGGGTATTTCTCTTTAAAAATATATATACATCTCAAAAGAGACATTTCTTATAAATTCTCAATTTCCAAACACAAATAAGTTTTTTTGTTATTTTCCCGTTTAGCATTTAGAATTAGAGGTTTGTAACATAAATTATGGTTTTATTTGAAAATAATACAAAATAAATCAGATTTCGACAAAATTCATATATCAACAATGTAAAATACCTGTCAATATCAAGAAAAGCCCCAAATAAGTGATGAGACTATTGGCATTTACACCCATAGACATTTTCACTTTTTGGTTTTTTTCTTTTGATGGAATGCTTTACATGTGTACACTATCATCTAGCTGTTTATAGAGATTTTTTTTTTCCTAAAAATAGGAAATTATGATGTAGTACATAAAACTGCCTATAAAAACTAGCAAAATATTAGGACACAGACCCGAACTTCTTGGTTAAAAATGCCTACAGATCAGTTAGAAATGAAGAAAAATAGAAATCTGATTGACCGCGTATTTTCTCCATTTGTTTCCTATTTCTAGTCAATTTTAATTCGCGTTTCTCTAAATTTTCACAAATAATAATAAAATATATATATATATATATATGTTTTTTGTTTTACAATATGAAAATATTAGGTGATGTTAAAAGTAAAACGACAAAGTCCATTTGACATTTTTATTAGTGATGGTGTGGATATGATTGTTAGCAGCTATTTTTTCTACAATTTAGGTACTCGTTAATCCTAGACTCCTAGTGTAACATATGGACCCGACTCCATATAAAATCTCGCGAAAAGTGATCTCCTTCACCAATCTAGCATGCGAGATTTCATATGAGCATCCGCACATCATTTCACGGATTTGATTTGGATTCTTGGTGTAAATTGTAATTTGATTAATAATAATAATTAAATCATATCCCTATCAATTCTATCAATTTTACGCTCAAAATCAGTTTACAAATGTTATGGTTGCAGAAAAGGGTAGAGTATTGCTCTTTCCTCCTATGTATCATTGTTACTTGTTAGTCATGTATTTAAGTTGTAGTGAGAATTAAAAATTCTATCTGATTCCTTTGTTTTGTCATATTAGCAGTTTATACCGTCTACAGTTGTGGTATATATCTGTCAAGTTATTAATTATTCCTTTGTTCATATTTTGGTTTTCGTATGTGTAGAACTGCTTGTATGAAGCTTGAAGAGTATCAGACTAAGAAAACAGCTCTTGAACGCTCTGAGTGAATCCAAATTTAAGAAGTTGATAGATAAATGCAATCTGCGAATCACATGTATAATTCTTTATGCTTTGTTCTTGTTTTCTGGTTGATTTGGTTTACATGCTAACAGTGATTCTATTGATTGCTATAATATTATATATCTTTCTGCAATCATAACATTTGTAAATTGCTTTTGAGCGTATATTTTTCACTTTCACATATTTTGGTGCGATAAACAACAAAAAAGCATGTAACCGTAAGTTTATACTATTGATGGATGACATATAATAATGATATTAAAATATATTGTTGCATGTAAGTTTTTTCTGGTCTACACCTGTTTATTTGCAACCGTAACATACACATCTTGATTCTCTGCCGCCTGATTTCGTTCGTCTAGATGAACATGAACCATACTTATAAACACCAGCAAGCTTGCAATCTTGATTGCATGTGCCAAAAGGCATAGCTACAGAACAAAGACCAGGCCTCTTGTATGCGATTCGGTTTTCTTTACATGGCAACTGAGTATTTCCTCTTGACATTCCTGCTAAGTTGTTGATCGAAATATGAAAAACATATAAAAAGTTGATTAAAAATACATATGTTTGTTTTAATTACATGTTTATAGAAACACTTATATATATATATAGTTCAAAAATTATTTCGATCTCGATTGAGTTATTTTTATGTAAGAAGTTAAAAATGTATATATTAAAAAAAAAATCTTAAAAAAACAGAACATTTTTTTAATAATTTTTTTTAAGTGTATATATATGCAAATTTCAGAATACAAATGGAAATTTTCTTATTTTTGCGTTTAGCATTTAGAATTAGAGATTTGTAATAGATATTATGTTTTATTTAAAAATAATACACAATAGACTATCAAACACAAAAATAAATCAGAATTCGACAAAATTCATATATCAACAATGTACAATACCTGTCAATATCAAGAAAATCCCCAAATAAGTGATGAAACTATTGGCATTTACACCTATAGACATTTACACTTTTTGGTTTCTTTCTTTTTGATGGAATGCTTAACATATGTACACACTATCATCTAACTGTTGTATATAGAGATTTTTTTCTAAAATTAGAAATATATTATGTAGTACATAACTGCCTATAAAAACTAGCAAAATATTAGGACGTAGACCCGAACTTCTTGGTAAAAAATGCCTACAATGCAGTTAGAAATGAAGAAAATATAAAAATTTAATTGACCACGAATATATTCTCAATTTGTCTCCTATTTTTAGTTAATTTTAAGTCACATTTCTCTAATTTTTCAAAAATACAATAAAATCCATTTGACATTTTTATTAGTGATGGTCTGAATAATGATTGTTAGCGGCTATTTTCTACAATTTAGGTACTCGTTAATCCTAGCTAGTGTAACACATGGACCCGACTCCATATTAAATCTCACGAAAAGGGATCTCTTTTACCAATCTACCATGCGAGGTTTCATAAGCGCATCCTCACATCATTTCACAGATTTGATTTGGATTCTTGGTGTAATTTGATGAATAATAATAATCAAATCATAACCCTACCAATTTTACGCTCAAAAGCAGTTTACAAATGTTATGGTTGGACTTGGAGAAAAGGGTACAATATTGCTCTTTCCTCCTATGCATCATTGTTACTTGTTAGCCTTTTCTCCAATATTGTACAAGCTGTAGTGGGAATTAAATTCTATCTGATTCCTTTGTTTGTCATATTAGAAGTTTATATCGTCTGTAGTATATATTTTTCAAGTTATTAATTCCTTTGTTCATATTTTGGTTTTTCGTATTTGTTGAACTGCTTGTATGAAGCTTGAGGCGAGCGATGAGAAAATCATTTGTGAGTATTTTTTTTTTCATGGAGACTGTCATATATAGTGTTTGTCCGTTTGATTGACTCATTTACGGTTCTTGGATATTTTGGATAATGAACAGGTGGAATAAAATGGGACAGTTCTGTCAACAAACTTGGCAAGAGGTCGGGACTAAGAAAATCGAGAGCACTCCACCGGACGGCATGGAGCTTAAGAAATGGGAGATCTAATCTGAGATGATATGATCCTTTCTTTATAATGCATATGTAAGGTTTTACCTAAATCTAGACAAATCTTAAACCTGGTCCCTTTCTAATGATGATCCTATGCTTTTGCTAATATTATGGCTTTCTGCTTTTGTTATATGCCTATATATGTGGTATTGTATGTGGTGTTAGACCATCTTTAGGACTCAATTGTTTTTTTTTTTTTTTTTATAATAATTTCATCGTAATCACTGTTCCTAAGTTTTTGTTGAAACTTAAATTTACAAAACCAAAAGAATTTACTGAGTTTATATATACCAATATATAAACAGAGATTATAGATTGAAGAGTTTTGTTGTCACTTTAGATTCATTTTAAACTTGGAGTAAAGATCAAAGCGAATCTATTTTTAATGTGTTGTATTAAAAAAGGAAAAAAGAAAGAAGATAAGTTCAGATCTAGTTTCCGAATTCCGATACGTCTTAGGGCATAATTAATGGGGTAACTTTTTTTTGTGTTCTTAGATTAAATATATAGTGAAAATAATGTAAGATCAGTAGTTAAGATCATATGTTAAAAAAATGGGGGAACTAATTTTGGTGTTCTTAAAATAAAAATATAGTGAAAATAATTGTAAATAAAATGTAAAAAAAAATACAATACCAAATATTCAAGTGTCTCCTTGACTTAAGTTCTCCACCATCAACAACTTCACATTTCACAGAGTCTTTGGTCTTAGACTTCACCATAAACGACATCATACCACCTGGAACATAGTAGTATAACCATCAATATAGTGGAAAAGACTAAACCAAGTGCATCTCTTTCAGAGGCATGTCAAAGAAGATCTAAAATCCTTTTACACCAAACACTAAAATATACTTACCATCAACAAGGAGCATGTCACCAGCTTCCACATCATTGACGAAATCATCATAATTAACACTGACACAAATTGAAACTAATCTCGTCAAACAAGATACATGACTGAGAAGACAAACTCTTAATAAAATGGGAAACAAAAAAACAAACCTTGGTGTCAAGCATGATAGCAATGGTGTTGTCTTTAGTCTGCGCATTGTACTCTTTCACCAAATCAATAACATTCTTATGTGAAGCATGATCACCATGAGACATGTTCATCCTAGCAACATTCATCCCAGCTTCAGCCAATTTCCATATCATCTCTCTTGTGTTGGTAGAAGGACCCACGGTGCAAACAATCATTGTCTTCCTCCTTACTGTCGGCTTCGACCACATCCCTACCGATGTATCACCAAACTGCTGCATCTCCAACAACCTCTCCAGCTGCTCCTCTCTCTAAATCCACATTGAACCAAAACAAAACAAAAAGGAAAAATATATAATCAGCTCACAAAATAATCAATGCACATATGAAATCTACACAAAGCATCAAAACATTCTCAGTAAAACCTAAACCATAGACTTAAAGCTGTCTCATTCAACATCAATTCGAAATGGATATTTATTAGTGAAAAAAAAAAAATTTGAAAGACAAAACCCAACACCCAGAAAGACAAAACACATAGCCACATTCAAAAACCATTGTCAATACCAAAAAACATACTAAGGCTTATTACACATACGTTAGGCACATCCTCAGGAGAAACAGGAATCACTTCAGTCTCAACACGACGCACCACTGATTCACCCAAAAACAAGTAAAGAGAATCTAGCAAAAGTTTGTGTGTGTGCATCAAAAACCAAAATCCACAGGGAGAAGACATGAAAATCCAAAGCAAATCAATTTCAAAATCAAATTAACATCACTGATTGCAAAAACCCTAATTCGACAAAACATATGCAAAGAGCAATCACACTTTCTCACAGATCAAACGAGCCAAATAATATTCCTCGGTTACTAAACAGCAAATCACTAAAATCAGAGACCGAAGAACAGAATCCAACACAGTAAACAGAGAGAATCGATAAATATAGTCTGAGAGAACTTACGAGACATTGAGTTGGCGAAAAAGGAGACCGAGAATGGCGAGAGAGCATAAGGAATTGGAGAAGAAGAAGAGAAGCGAGAAGACGAAGAGGACAGAGAAAGAGAGGAACAAGTAAGGAATTGAACAGAGAGGTCTAGTGGACGCCATTGATGTGTTTTAATGGCCGGAATACAAACCTTTGTCGGAGAAGATGGTGACCAGGATGCGTTACCTAGAAACGATTTTGATCAGAACGAGAGAAATGAAATTTTTTCTTTCTCTCCAAAAAATCTCGACCAATCACGATACATGAAACAAAGGAGATCTGGGTTTGGTCTTGAGATCGTATTATAAATATTTATATGTTGTTAATATAACTTAAAAAATGTATTTTTCTTACTTTTGTTTATAATTTATAATTTTTTTTTTATTTTTCTAACATATATTTGTATATAATTTTATATATATAATGTTTTATGTTGTAAATGCCTAAACCGCCTAAAAACCGTCTAGGCCCCCGATTAGGCGTTCTAGACGCTAGGCCCTGGGTCACCGCTCAAATACCGTCTAGCGCTTTCTTGAACACTGATATATCTAAACAAGAACCCACACAAAGACTCTCACATCAAATATTAAATCTACAACAAGCTTTCTTAGAATTCGAAACAGCCAAGAAAACCTCTTCGATCGACAATGGAGAACACTCGTAAAATTAACTTCATCAGCGTCATGATCCTCTTGCTCGTCATCAACCAGTCTGCTCTTTCCTCTTCTGCACGCACCCGTCTTCTAGAAGGTCGAGACCAGCTTGTTCCCCGCCAGTTTCTTGACAAGATTGAAAGAGATAAGGCACGCCTCAGATTCATCTTCAGAACGATCGAGGCTGACATCGATTTGGATGAAGATTTCTCTCTCCCTATGTCCCAGTTTGCTGGATATAATAAGTTTCCTATTGAAGGCAGTGGATCAAGAAAGTTATGGTGATCCGAGAGTTAACACTTAATATCTTCTTTTGCACGCAACGTGATTTAGGGCTTTGAATTGGTTGTGTTAGGGTTTGATTTTTTCGATTGATACGCAATGATTCAATCATGTAAACACTCTTTTTTTTTTTCTATAACTAATTTGTAACACAATTTTGTAAACTCTTTATCAGTTTATTGGATTGCGCTTGTGGTGATCAATTTATTTCATTAGTACATAATTTTGTACTAATTAGTACATCAATTTAATTATCTTAGTTCATCCAATGAAATATTTGTTTCGTATATTGATCAATTTATCATAATAAATCAATTTATCTTAGTACATAAATTACGTTATTGTGATCAATGAAATATTTGTTTCATAACTTTCTAGTGTTTTGTTTCTCGGATATCAAATCTTCATCGATAAGTATTTTGAGGACTAACAATTTTAGATTTAATTATATTATTTTTTGGGCTAGCTATTTTTAATATAATATACTTACGTACGTGCGCAAGGCATGAAATTAACACTACTTGCATGATCCCTATGTTGCGTTCCAAATTAATAAGGTCTATCATTTGGTATATTTGCTCAAATTATTGAAAATTGAACCAACGTGAATATTGCAGTAGTAGTCTTATAAAGAGAGATCAGAGATGGCATGAGAAATAATTGTATTATATATTTATATAGTATTGGTCTAGGAGAAGTAGGACATGAGATCAAGTGTCCGTACAAGTGACCGTACGAGTGTCCGTACAACCGAGACCATTAGGCCGAGAGTCAGCTCGTGAAATAAAGGAAAGGCTTAGCAACACTAAAGCCCAATGAGAAGAAGGATCGAGAAGAAAGAAGATAAATATCTAGTCAAGAGAAGAGTCACATGTTCACCCTTGGTATGCGAGTGTGAAGCGAGTCAACCAAAGGAAGGGCACGTCGCTTTCATCATTAAGAATGATCACGACATGCCCAAGCAAGTGGCTATCTCCTTCCTTTTGTATCTAACGGCTATATGCCTCTTTGTCTTTCTATATTAAGCCTTGTAACAACATAAGGAATAATCTAATTAAGTCTTTTGTTCTATATTCTCTCTTTTCACTCGTTTTCTCTCGATTCTCTTCATTCTCCATTATACATTCTGCAATTCTAACATGGTATCAGAGCTAGGTTTCTGTTCTTGACAAAACCAGCCCCATTCTCTAGTCTTGATTCTCTATTCTTGTTGTTCGCTTTCTACTCTTGCTCGTTGTTCTTGTGTTATCCGACGGTCAAAAGTTTTACCCGGCGGTCAATAGCATTCTACCATGGAGAACACCAAGCCGCTTGTTCTACCGACTGTCCTCAAGGGAGGAAACTATCTACTATGGTCAAGAACCACCAAAACCGCGTTGTGTGGTCGTGGACTTTGGAGCCACATCGAAGGTGGAAGAGTTCCAAAGAAAGTCACCAAAGAAGATGGAAAAGAAACCATCAAAAAAGATAAAGAAGAGGCTAAGCTCGAGGAAGAAGCTAAATGGTTCCAAGAAGACCAAACCGTCCTCTCCATACTTCAAAACTCTCTTGAAGCTCCCATTCTAGAAGCCTACTCTTATTGTGAAACGGCGAGCGAACTATGGGAGACTCTCAAGAACGTATTCGGAAATGTCTCCAACCTCACTCGAGTCTTTGAAATAATGAAGTCTATCAACGACCTGAATCAAGAGGATATGGAGTTCAACAAACATTTTGGGAAGTTTAGGTCACTATGGGCCGAATTCGAGATGCTCCGACCAAACACCATGGACCCGGCTGTGCTCAATGAGCGAAGGGAACAAGACAAGGTCTTCGCCTTGCTTCTTACCCTCAATCCTACCTTCAATGATCTCATAAAACATATCCTTCGGTCAGATAAGCTCCCAAGCCTTGATGATGTGTGTGCACAGATCCAAAAAGAACAAGGCTCACTCGGTCTCTTTAGTGGTAAGGGGGAGCTTGTCACGGCAAACAAAGGGATATTCAAACCGGAGGAGCGGAGGTCAAAGGGTGGATGTGAGCATTGTAAGAGGAAGAACCACACTAAGGAGAAGTGTTGGTTCCTACACCCTCACTTACGCCCAAGTCAACATCACAAGGAACCGCGAGCTAACCTCACTCACACCAAAGACGAGCAAGGTCAGACCGGCGGTTCTTCAAGGAATGGTGACAAGGCGGCTTCAGGGGACTATGTGAGGAAATCAGACTTAGAAGCCTTCTTCAAGTCATTGGCTCTCAAGGAGCCTTCCAGTAAGACCTTCTTGACCCAAAAGTCCGAGAACTCTCTTGTTGTAGACTCGGGTGCTTCTCACCATATGATTAGTAATTCGAGTCTCTTAAACAACATAGAACCGGCTAGGGGTGAAGTTATTATAGCAATTAGAGATAAGATCCCTGTTCAAGGAATTGGTAACCTTAGGTTATTTAACAAAGAGTCTAAGGCATTTTACATGCCAAAATTTACTTCTAATCTCTTATCGGTTAAGAGGGCTACTAATGATCTCAATTGCTATGCTATATTTGGACCTAATGATGTGCATTTTCAGGATATTGAGACAGGAAAACTGATTGGTGGAGGTGGAACCAAAGATGATCTTTATATTCTTGAAGAGAGTTCACCAAAGTCACCAAAATCTTTTTCTCTTAGTTCTTGTCTTGGAATTTCTTTTAATGCAATATGGCATGCTAGGCTAGGTCATCCTCATTCTAGAGCTCTTAATTTGATGATGCCTAATGTTTCTTTTGATCACTCTAGTTGTGAAGCTTGTATTCTTGGCAAACATTGTAAGACCGTTTTTACTAAGTCCACTACCGTTTATGAAAAATGCTTTGACTTTGTTCATTCAGATGTTTGGACATCTCCATGTGTCTCTAGGGATAATAACAAGTATTTTGTGACCTTCATAGATGAAAAGTCCAAGTATACTTGGGTCACTTTACTTCCCTCCAAGGACCGTGTGATTGATGCCTTTATGAATTTTCAAAACTATGTCACTAATCAGTTTAATGCTAAGATTAAAGTGTTTAGGACAGACAATGGAGGCGAGTATACAAGAAATCAATTCAAAGAACACCTAGCAAAGCATGGTATTGTACACCAAACAAGTTGCCCCTACACTCCTCAACAAAACGGTGTGGCCGAAAGAAAGAACCGACACTTAATGGAAGTTGCAAGGTCAATGATGTTTCACACCAATGTCCCAAGAAGATATTGGGGAGATGCGGTGATGACGGCCTGCTATCTAATCAATCGGACTCCGACTAAGATCTTGGAAGATCGATCACCGTTTGAGGTACTAAACCAATTTAAACCATCACTTAATCACCTAAAAGTGTTTGGCTGTGTTTGTTTGTTTTAGTACCAGGTGAACTAAGGAATAAACTAGAAGCCAAAAGCACCAAGTGTATGTTTCTAGGCTATTCCATCACTCAAAAAGGCTACAAATGTTTTGATCCGGCCAATAACCGCACTTTCATCTCTTGCAATATTAAGTTCCTTGAAGATCAAGGCTACTTTGACAAGAAAGATTGGGTAGGCTTGAGAGACTTAGCGACACCTACGGATCAGTCTGCTGGTCTTAAGTTCTTACTTGATCATCTTGGCGTCTTGACCACTCAACCCTCGCCATTGTCCCAGGATACTACACCTGACTCACTTACCGGCCCCTCGGAACCATTGACCGATCAACATTCCATCCCGGCTGATGTTGTGGCTCCAGAGCCGGAGGGGGAGAACGATAGGCTAGAAGAACAAGTCACTGAAGAACCATCTTCTGTAGACCAAACACTGCTTGAGCCAGCTCCAGAACCACAACCAGCCCCACAGCCGCGTCGGAGTACACGCGCCCGGTCACATCCATCTACTTGGAAGGACAAGCGTGTCTACTACAACAACAATGCTATAGCGCATCCTATACAAGCTGTGTGTTCTCTTGCGCATTTACCAGCTGATCATCAAGTGTTCCTTGGGAAGCTAGACGCACAGCCAATACCAAACACTTATGAGGAAGCGAAAGAAAGCAAAGAGTGGCTAGGAGCGGTAGATGATGAGGTTGATGCTATGATACGCAATCACACTTGGGACGAGGCTGACCTACCCCAGGGAAAAAGGCGGTGAGCTCAAAATGGGTTTTCACGATCAAACACTTAAGCAATGGGGACATTGAGAGATACAAGGCACGACTTGTGGCTCGGGGCTTCACTCAAACGTATGGTCAAGATTACAAAGAAACGTTTGCACCGGTGGCTAAGCTCCATACGGTGAGAGTAGTCTTATCCCTGACTACAAACCTATCTTGGGAGTCATGGCAGATGGATGTAAAAAATGCCTTCCTACAAGGAGAATTAAAGGAAGAAGTTTACATGACACCACCACCGGGCCTTGAAGACATGATCGCTCCCGGGAAGGTATTAAGACTAAGAAAAGCTATATATGGTTTAAAGCAATCCCCGCGACCCTGGTGTCACAAGTTGAGCACCACACTCATAGGATACGGCTTCAAGAAGTCTCACTCGGATAATTCTCTCTTTTGCCTTCAAAGCGATAAAGGTATAGTGGTTGTACTCATCTATGTAGATGATCTTATCATCTCGGGAGACAACCAGGAAGGTATTAAAGACATTAAATCTCACCTAAACTCTGTGTTTGATATCAAAGATCTTGGTGAGCTTAAGTACTTTCTTGGGATTGAAGTATGTCGCTCTACGGAGGGCTTATTTCTTTCACAAAGAAAGTACACTCTTGATTTGCTTTGTGAAACAGGAAAGTTAGGAGCCAAACCAGTTGACACGCCACTTCCTGATGGTTACCAAGTTGAACGAAAGGGGGAGAGGAACGATCCTCCATACGAGAATCCTTCTCGCTATCGCCGTCTTGTGGGTAAGTTGATCTATTTGACACTTACTCGACCTGATATTTGCTATGCTGTGAATCAGGTGAGTCAATACATGAAAGCTCCAACAACCTATCATTGGAGTATCTTGGAGAGAATCCTTTGCTACCTAAAGAAGAGTCCAGGCCAAGGCATATGGATGGGAAAGAATGATAACACCGAGCTTGTAGGATATTGTGACGCGGATTGGGGTGGTGATAGGACAGATAGACGGTCTACAACAGGCTACTGCACCTTCATAGGAGGCAACCTAGTGACCTGGAAGACCAAGAAGCAAAAGGTTGTGCCAATGTCAAGTGCCGAATCCGAATATAGAGCGATGCGGAAGCTGACCACGGAACTCACATGGCTTAAGGCGTTGCTAGAAGAACTAGGCATCAAGTCATCAACACCAATTCCTATGCACTGCGACAATGAGGCCGCGATCCACATAGCCACAAACTCGGTGTTCCATGAAAGAACCAAACACATCGAGTTGGACTGCTACAAGGTTCGAGAAAAGATTGAAGAAGGCGTTACACTTCCATACCACACACCAAGTGTAGACCAACTCGCTGATATCTTCACTAAGGCAGCCAGTCGTCAAGTTTGCGATCACATTCACAACAAACTTGGCCTGGTTGACTTAACTCACCCTTGATCACAAGTCCCCTACCCATGACCATCACACTCTTTTTCCCTTAAGGTAGTTTTGTTCCATGTGGTTTTCTACTTTGAGGTTTTTAACGAGGTGATGGCTTACGGGGTTCCAAACTTAACCGTTTCACCTGGTTAAGCTTGAGGGGGAGTATTGGTCTAGGAGAAGTAGGACATGAGATCAAGTGTCCGTACAAGTGACCGTATGAGTGTCCGTACAACCGAGACCATTAGGCCGAGAGTCGGCTCGTGAAATAAAGGAAAGGCTTAGCAACACTAAAGCCCAATGAGAAGAAGGATCGAGAAGAAAGAAGATAAATATCTAGTCAAGAGAAGAGTCACATGTTCACCCTTGGTATGCGAGTGTGAAGCGAGTCAACCAAAGGAAGGGCACGTCACTTTCATCATTAAGAATGATCACGACATGCCCAAGCAAGTGGCTATCTCCTTTCTTTTGTATCTAACGGCTATATGCCTCTTTGTCTTTCTATATTAAGCCTTGTAACAACATAAGGAATAATCTAATTAAGTCTTTTGTTCTATATTCTCTCTTCTCACTCATTTTCTCTCGATTCTCTTCATTCTCCATTATACATTCCGCAATTCTAACATATAGAAAATGATCCAATTATATATTTACCTGTTACTTACTTCTTCTTTTTTTTGTTTTCTTTCTAATTTCGAGTATTCATTTAAATTTAAATACTAATAATACATTGTTCTTTAGCAATATTTATAAGATATCACTATACTTACAAAATAACATTTATGAAATACTCCAGATAAATTGTGAAACATAATTTCTACATAACTTTCATTATTTTATATATTAATTTGTAACTTTCATAACTTTTACTTTCATTATTTTATAAATTTAAATACTAATAATACATTGTTCTTTAGAAATATTTATAAAATATCACTATTCTTACAAAATAACATTTATGAAATACTCTAGATAAATTGTGAAACAAAATTTCTACATAACTTTAATGGTTTTATATATATTTTTTGTACTATACAATTAGAAAAGGAAAAAAAAAAAGATAAGTTCAAATCTAGTTTCCGAATTCCGATACGTCCTATAATCCCATTCCAGTTTATATTACACGTAACACCTTTTTCCTAAGTTAAATAGGAAAACAAAATTAAGGCGGCCTATCCGCTCTCTATATATATGAACAAGAACCCACACAAAGACTCGCACATCAAAAATTAAATCTACAACAAGCTTTCTTAGAATTCGAAACAGTCAAGAAAACCTCTTCGATCGACAATGGAGAACACTCGTAGAATCAGCTTCATCAGCATCATGATCCTCTTGCTCTTCATCAACCAGTCTACTCTTTCCTCTTCTGCACGCACCCGTCTTCTAGAAGGTCGAGATCAGCTTGTTCCCCGCCAGTTTCTTGAGAGGATTGAAAGAGATAAGGCACGCCTCAGTTTCATCTTCAGAACGATCGAGGCTGACATCGATCTGGATGAAGATTTCTCTCTCCCTATGTCCCAGTTTGCTGGATATAATAAGTTTCATATTAAAGGCAGTGGATCAAGAAAGTTATGGTGATCCGAGAGATAAAACTTAATATCTTCTTTTGCACGCAACGTGATTTAGGGCTTTGAATTTGTTGTGTTAGGGTTTGATTTCTTCGATCGATACGCAATGATTCAATCATGTAAACCCTCTTTTTTTTATAACTAATTTGTAACATAATTTTGTAAACTCTTTATCAGTTTATTGGATTGCGGTTGTGGTGATCAATTTATCTCATTAGTACATCCAATGAAATATATGTTTCATATTTATCTTAGTACATCAATTTAATTATCTTAGTTCATCCAATGAAATATTTGTTTTGTAGATCAATTTATCTTAATACATCAATTTATCTTAGTACATAAATGATGTTATTGTGATCAAGGAAATATTTGTTTCAAACTTTCTGGTGTTTTGTTTCTCGGATATCAAATCTTTATCGATGAGTATTTTGAGGACTAACAATTTTAGATTTAATTATATTTTTTTTGGGCTAGCTTTTTTTTTAATATAATATACTTACGTACGTGCGCAAGGCATGAAATTAACACTACTTGCATGATCCGTATTTTGCGTTCCAAATTAATAAGGTCTATCATTTGGTATATTTGCTCAAAATTATTGAATATTGAACCAACGTGAATATTGTAGTAGTCTTACAAAGAGAGATTAGAGATGGTATGAGAAATAATGATAGTATATAGAAAGTGATCCAACTAAAATTTACCATGAACTTGTTTCCTTTAAATTTTAACTTCGTCGTAGTAAGAACTTTTTAGGGACTATATATCACCTTGACACCTTGTTATAATTGAAGTTCCAAATATGAAATAGGCTCTAATCCGATTTCGTTCGTCGAATATCTTTATAGTAAATTAAATGAACTATCGTACGTTGACAAACGTATATTTTCAATTTTGTGATCACCTTGAAAGAAGGAAACCCATGTTCTAACATGTATGGTCTCGAGATACATTATTATTTCCTTGCCTTTGTTATCTCAATACTAATTTAATACTCACCACGTGAAATATCAATTAATATAAAAATATAGAAACTCTTACTATATATTCTTACTATATATTCTTACTAGTAATCACCCAAAAACAATAATCTAACTAGAGAAATAAAATTTTAATTCCAACGTTAGACATAAGAAATATGGCTAGCCACGGATACGTTGATTGGCAGTTCGGAGGCAGCGATGCAGCTGAAAAGGCCGCTAAAGCCTCTCTAGGCACTTACTCTTCTGAAATCTTTAGCATGTGCGACCTTCAAGGAAAGCCTATTTTGCCTCCACTAAGCGAGGAGGCAGAGACAAGCCATACTGTCGAAAAGGCGGTTGTTCAAGCTGTCCTTTGTGGCAGGGGAAACGCCTATGCTCCTAGTATTGGCCTCTCTGTTGCGAAACGGTAAATATAGAATGTTAATGATTTTAGATTTTTTTGTACAATAGAGCTATATATGTGTTGTTTTTGGATTGGTTCAAGTTAGTCCTTTTTTGAGATTTAAGCCGAATACATTTTGGTCGGTCAGGTTAGATAGAACGGAATTTGCATCCTTGTTTTGCATCCTAACTCTACGCTTATATATTTATTAGTGCTATGGCGGATTATTTAAACCGAGATCTTGATAACAAGCTAACGGGAGATGATGTATATATGACTGTTGGATGCAAACAAGCAATTGAGCTTGCGGTCAAAATCCTGGCTAAACCGACAGCCAACATCTTGCTTCCGAGGCCTGGTTTTCCATGGGACATGGTCCACTCTATTTACAAAGAGCTTGAGGTTCGAAGGTATGAATTCATCCCGGAAAGAGACTTTGAGATCGATTTCGACAGCGTAAGAGAGATGACAGACGAGAACACGTTTGCGATATTTATAATCAACCCCCATAACCCCAACGGGAACTACTACACTAAGGCTCATCTTGAGCAGGTATTTACGTAATTTTACTCTTGTAAAATTATTCACCTGAAACATGATTGGTTAGATGAACTGGGCATGCATAAAATCTTTTTAGTTTTTGTTTACGTTTTTCCTTCAAATTGAGTAATGTTATAATCAAATTTCTTCCATACATTGTCAGCGTAACCCACAAAAAAACAAATAAACACATTTTTCTATGTCATTTACAATTCGTAATATTCATATTCATACAATTTACAAGATGCTAATCTTTACTTTTGAAATCAATCACAGCTGGCAACATTGGCTCGGGAACTCGGGATAATGGTAATTTCGGATGAAGTATATAGATGGACCGTGTTCGGGAGTAATCCCTTTGTTCCAATGGGAAAATTCTCCTCGATAGTACCCGTAGTTACTGTCGGGTCCATATCGAAAGGGTGGATAGTCCCAGGATGGCGAACCGGCTGGCTTGCACTGCACGATATAAATGGTGACTTCAAAACCACCAAGGTTGGTCCGGAAACAGCAATATGCATTATTTTCCTATATATAATTCTATATTAGATTAATAGTTAAAAAGAAAATCATTTCAGTTCATTTTCTTGGCCTTATCTTGTTTTTATATGTACAGGTCTTAAAAGCTGCTAAAGAATATCTTGAGATTAGTTCTAAACCACCAACTGTTATCCAGGTTCGGATCGCGTTTCATTATAATTTGTTCAATCTCCAGAATTATTGTAAATAAATATTATGAATTCGATATTCCATTATGAATTCAATATAGGCGGCTATTCCTACCATCTTGGAGAAAACTCCTCAAGAGTTCTTCGATAAGAGGCAGAGTTTTCTGAAAGACAAAGTGGAATTTGGATATTCAAAGCTCAAGCACATACCAACCCTCACCTGTTACATGAAACCTGAAGCATGCACTTTCTTATGGGTATTAATTCTATTAATATATTATTTTTACATCTTTTAATTAATTTTTGAGTTTAAAACCAACTTCTCCTTGCGTGGATGGGCATACCGCAGACAAAGCTGGACCCATTGGATTTTGTAGACATTGAAGACGATCACGACTTCTGTAGGAAACTTGCTAAGGAAGAAAACCTCGTTCTTTTACCTGGTAAAAACCCTGATTGTGAAAACCTCTCGTTCTATAGGACGAATATATAAGATTATTATTTTTTTTTTTTAATATTTTTTTTGAGAACACTTGTCAAATAAAAATTATAGATTAAACATGCAGTCTAGTGATTCGTAGTAGAGTTTGTTGTTGTGTCAAAACCCAGTTTTAATCCGATTGAATGCATGTTATTGACAAAAATCAAATAAAAAATATTGTGTGTTGGATTTAGAGGTGTCAAACGGGCTAGCCCGCGCCCATCTAGCCTGCTCCGCCATGGACATTTTTTTTTGGGACCGCTGCGGACCGGCCCGTTTAGGACCGCGGGCAAAATATATATGTCTAGACCCGCTCCGCAAGACCCAGCGGGTTAACGGTCCGGCCCGCGGGCATTGTATACATTCTTGGTTGTTAGTTTTCATTTTTAGTTTTGTTCATTTTGATGTTGAATTTGTGTGATCAGCAATTAGCAGCTCTGTATTTCTTTTGATAGAAAATCTTGGAGTTGGTATAATGTATGTGTCATGGCATGGAATTTGAAAGAAAGTTTGAAAGTTGAAACCAAGAGCTTCATAAAAAAAGTTCAAAAGGAAGAAATAATGAATTTTGTTGTTGATCATGCCATCAAAAATATTTTTTCCTTTTAAAGAATAAAGATAATGATGATAGTTGCAGAGAAATCAAAGAATGATAAAAACAAAGTTGCAGGTTTCAAGAACAGTTTTTTTTTCCCAGGTTGCTAATTTATTCTTCAGTTACTATGGCTACAGAACTCGGATTCTTGCTTTGAAAGATGTTTTAGAAACTTGGCAGCGAGATCTGGGCCGTCCGCGGCGGGCAGTTTCAATTTTTTGGACCGTAGGTGCTTCTGGTTCATAACTCACTTTCTGTTTCTGTTTCTGCTTCTTAGATGCTTCTGGTGCAGCACTCACACTTTTTCTTTGCTTTGCAGATTTTTCTGATCCGTCAAACACTCTACTCTCATGTTCAGCATTTGCAGCATTGATAAACCTTTGAGATTCCATGTCTACTGATCTCTGTTCATAAGAGTCATGCGATTTGTGACTCCTATCAAAACAAAAGTAAAACAACTCTATTACTAAAATATAATTTTGAATCAAGAACTGATCACAACTGAAAAAAAAAATCAGGAACAAGTCACGGCAGAAAAAAACAAAAAAACAGGAACAGATCACTTATCCTTTTCTATATAGGTAAGGACGTAAAGTAAGTAATAGGGATTAAGAGAAGAAAAAAAAAAGGTAGAGAATTCAGCCGTGATAAGCATAACAGCCATATTCACATATAATCTCTCTGAACAAATCACATATTCACATATCAATCATACATGAACAGATTACATGAACCTGCAACTTAGAACACTAAACTGAAAATGCAAAAATTCCATTAACACTTTAACAGCAAGACAATCATACATAAACCTGCAACTTAGAACACTAAACTAAAAAATCAAAAGTTCAAAACAGAATGTAATCAAAGGTCAAAGATAAGTATGAAACATTACCATTACAGATGTGTTCAGATCTGTATTGCTTCAGCTTCCAAGCCTCCAATGATACTCACAAACAAAAATCTCTCAAGTCTCACCTCTGTGTCGGAGTCGTAAGTCGTAAAAAATAAAAGACTCTTCAGTTTCCTTGTTAAGCAAACTGAAAACATTCTTAAGTCTAGGGTTTTCTAAGTTTTACTCTAAAACTTTTAAAGAATCTAAGTGAAACAGAAGTTTCAAAGAAAGGTTTCAGACTTTGACGGGTCGACCCGCAAACCCGTAATCCGCAACGGGTTAGCCCGCTCCAACCCACGACCCGTGATGGACTAATCCGCTAGGCCCGCTATTTCATGGACACAAAAAATGATGTCCAAGTCCGCCCGCTATGATACTAAATGGGCTAGGCCCGCGGGCATGAGGCCCGCTTGACACCTCTAGTTGGATTGGTTTAGGGATTGCATTTGGTCAGAAGAACTGGTTGAGGCATTCTATCGACATGGAGACTCCGAGACTAGAGGATGCATTTGTAAGATTGAAGAGCTTCTGTGACCGCCATTCCATTATAGTTGAATCTTCACTTAAAGACGTCAGTGACGTCCGTCAACTAAAGACTTCCGATTTCTCGAATATATCTGAGGCTAAGATATAAATGGGGATGGTTTGCTGATACGAAATAATAAATCATTAAGAGTTTGTGATAAATAAAATGGTGTTTTAATCCCTCACCTCAATCATTAAGAGCATGTATCTTTGAGAAATTATTTCCATGTATTTTCTAATTTTCTACTCATCTACGAAACAAATAAAATTCTATTTATTCTCAGTTGAATAGATTGGCTCGATTTAAGTTCAGAATTTATTATTTGGAACCTTATTATTTATTAGGAGCCAACAAAACAAATTGAACCAGAGATTACAGCCAAAGTGAATAGTTTGGTTTTAGTTTGGTTCAGCTAAAATTTAACCTGATTAAATCCATACACGCTTAATTAACACTGATTCAATCCATAAAAAAGTAAAGTAATAATGATTTCATTTGCTTTTGGTTCAAAAGAAATTAAAGAATCGTATTTTACACGACTCATATCTACAGAGGCCGGTGGTGTTGTGGGGGTATTTTTTTCGTTAGAAACTACAAACAAAAACATACGGATCAACGTACGAATCTTTTGCCTCTTCTTATATTCTCGTGAGCTATCAACAAAACAAGTAAGAAATAAGATTCCGACTACACAACAAGCTCAATTGCGCATGTGTTTTCAGTGTTTGTTACGAGGAAGAAGATGATAAAAAGTTGTTATGACTTAAAAAAAAAAAAAAAGTTGTTATGAGTTTCAAAATATCTACAGTATTTCTCATTATCTGTATTATGTTAGCTGTACAATGTACCTACTAATATATATATATATATATATATATATATATATATATTTTATTATATAAACCTTAATTTTTAAAGTTAATAATTTACATAATCCCCACAAGCGTCAATTTTAACGTGTTATAATATATGTACAGTAGTATTTCTTTTTTATTTTTGATCACCATCAAGAGTTTACTCAATTTATCAATTAAGTGATTTCATTTGGAATTCGAGTATTAAAATATATGAGAGAATTCCATTAATTTTGTTGACATTTATCAGTAAATAATTCAAAAATCAAGTACTTCTGAGCAATATATAAAGGTAATCCTCAATTCTTGAGCTAGTTTTTGGTATGGTATCAAAATTTATAGTTGTTTTAACAAATAATTTTCATAAAACTGGTTTTTCACGGATCTGTAAAAATGACATCTTGTAGTGGTATTTCGATATTTAAGGTTTGGACAATTTTTGGCATGAGGCCTAGCTTTTTTAAGTCTTATCCATATTCGCTCGTTTAATTATTTTAAGACAAACAAACTACTTTGGGTTGACAAAAGTATTATTCTCACATTTGTAATCACCTTAATTAGAGGGAAATCAAGTTTTAACATGTAGATGCATTATTTCATTTTGTCCTCTCAATTCATTTTTCAACATCCCACGTGAAATATCACGTGAATATTCGTTGGCAACCAAGATAAGTGTACTATGTACTAGGCAGTGTAGTATGTACTAATAGTAGAGACTAAATTTTTCACGGGTCGACATGTTGAGCAAAGAATTTTTGTTTGGTTTTGTTTGGTATTATATGTAAACAGAATAATAGATTCAGTTAAATCATGTATGTGATTGATCTTTAATATTTTTTGTGTTAAAGAGTATCATTTAGACACATTTTACCTAAATTAAAAAAAGATAAAAAATATATACATACATGTTCTTATTTAATAAGTGATTAATAGGTTAAATTAATTATAGAATTAAAGTAAAATTAAGAAATCTAATATAAAAGATGCATTGAAAATTGAAAATTATTTATTAAAAACGTAAAATGATACTGTTTGTGAAACAAAAATAAAATTCGAAAATAACACTTTTTGCGAAACAAAGTGAGTATTTTTTTTAATACAATACTTTTGTTATTTGGTATGTATTTTATCGGGACCTTTCGGTGCGGTATCCAAACTCCAAAGTCTTCTTACATAGAGGCTTAAAGACACTTGGTTATCAATATGAGAATACTTGGACTACCTTTTGTCTATTTATCGGCAAGACTTTAAAACTCACACAATTATTTCACTCTCGAATCAGCTCTTTTGTTGTGTCCAAATATCCAATTTAGTCTTCGAACACTTCTAATATTTTACTTTACACATTCATGTTCACCATTCTTTGTTACCTTAGGACTCAGGAGGGGGAAGGACTTGAAACCGAGTGATTGTACCGACGCCCAAATGTTAGGGTTTAACCGTTTAAGACAAGAAATATTTATACAATGTATTTGTTATTTTTGGGAACCTTTAAACATAAAGAACTGTGCATGGGTGAATATGCATTTGAATTAATTGTCTATTATTGATTATAGTCCTGACTCCTGATCCGGAGGGTGTCGCAGACTTGTATACATAATTCTATTCTGCGTGTACTAATCACCTTGATCGAAAGAAACCCACACGTTCCAACGCGTAGAGATCACTCAACATACAAATTTAACCCTAAGTTTACAAAAGATTACTTGTAATCAGCTTGATCGAAGTTTCCCACGTTCTAACGCGTGGAGACTCGACATAGATTATTTTATTATTTGTTTCTCTCTAGATTTTTTGGATACTCAGCACGTGAAAATCATGTGTTTAAGTTTTTTTTTTTTTTGAAGTGTTGAAACTTGTACTATATAATCCCCCTCGTAGCGATGAAAACAATCACCAAACCAAAAATCTAAACAAGAGAAATATAAGAAATATGGCGAAAAATACTTCCGTCAACTGGCAGTTTATTGGTAACGAAGCAGCCAAAAAGGCTTCAGGTTTTACCCTAGGCAGTTACACCTCTAGAATCATGGCTCTGTGTGACCCTAAAATAAAAGCCATTTTGCCCCCTCTAAGTGAAGCCCCCGAGACTAGCCATACCGCTGAGAAGGCAGTCGTTAAAGCTGTCCTTGACGGTAGTGGAAACGCCTATGCTCCAAGTATTGGCCTTCCCGCAGCTAAAAGGTAATATATACATCGAATTATCGTTGATCATTTAAGATATTTTTCTTGAAAAGTCCTAAGAAAAACTGTCCCACAAAAAAATTGTTTTACAATATGATCTAGCCCATATTACACTTCTAGTTACACCTTAACTCTATTATGTATCTTGGTATATTTTCTATGACAAATTGTTTTTTGCTTCCGTTGTTCTCAGTGCTGTGGCAGAGTTTCTAAGTCGAGATCTTCCGAACAAACTGACTGCAGATGACGTGTTTATGACCGTTGGATGCAAACAAGCCATCGAGCTTGCAATTGAAATCTTGGCTGCACCGAAAGCCAACATCTTGCTTCCGAAGCCGGGCTTTCCATGGGACATGGTCCACGCAGTCTACAATAACTTTGAGGTTCGTGAATATACTTTCCTCCGCGAAAAGAACTATGAGATCGACTTTGACAGCGTCCGTTCGCTTGTGGACGAGAACACCTGTGCGATACTTATTATCAACCCACACAATCCTAATGGGAACACGTACTCTGAAGCTCATCTTAAGCAGGTATTTTACAGATACTCTAATTGGCTATATATACAACGTGACCTTATATGATCACATCATTGAGAATGTTTAACGTAACTATTGAATATTTCTTTATAAGCTGGCTGAGTTGGCCCGAGAACTACGGATACTGGTGGTTGCTGACGAAGTTTTCAGATGGACTGTGTTTGGGAGTAATCCCCATGTTCCCATGGCGAAATTCTCGTCGATCGTACCTGTGATCAGTCTCGGTTCTCTATCGAAGGGATGGAGTGTACCCGGATGGCGAACCGGCTGGCTCGCGCTGCACGATCTAGATGGTGCCTTCAAATCCAACAAGGTCCGAATCCACTTTTTCCGATCACTCTTTAAACATTACTACCATTACTTTATATCGTCGTTATATTTATAAGTTAATAACATTTTTTTTACGTCCTAACAATGAGATTACATGCCATTGACATACTAAATATCTATGAATGTATTGGTTAATTTTATCATTGTATAAATAAATTTGGTGTACGTGAAAATCAAATTTTGTTTAATTTTCCTAATCTTGCTATATATGGACAGATCACAAGTGCTCTTAAGAATTTTCTGGCGATAGATAATAAACCAGCAACTGTTATCCAGGTACGGGATTTTCTAGTTCGGAAGCATACTCTAACCAAGGTTTATTTATTATTATTATTATTTTTTTTGCATGCATATACTAAGGTGAATTCGTGACTTTTATCATATAGGCTGCTGTTCCCACCATCTTGGAGAAAACTCCTAAAGAGTTCTTCGAGAGGAGGAAGGCTTTTCTGAAAGAGAAATCGGACTTTGCATTTGAGAAGCTCAAAGACATACCAGCCCTAACCTGCTACCACCAAACTGAA
Organism: Camelina sativa; assembly: GCF_030686135.1. Lineage (NCBI taxonomy): Eukaryota > Viridiplantae > Streptophyta > Magnoliopsida > Brassicales > Brassicaceae > Camelina > Camelina sativa. The sequence continues at coordinate 9,130,173 of NC_141891.1, read as the reverse complement.
GCCTGCACCTTCTTATGGGTATTCTATTATTACTACTACATTTCTGACTTCTTATTACTAGTTAGTATTATATTTTGAAACAATCTTATATATATACATGCTTTTTCTCTTCTCCCAGACCGAGCTGAACTTCTCAATGTTTGCGGACATTAATACTGATGAAGAATTCTGTGAAACGCTTGCTAAAGAAGAATGCATTGTCCTCTTACCAGGTATTTATTAATTTCTCGTTACCTTTGATCACGGTAATTTAACGGTTTAGCATTTAAGACAATTATCGCATAACAACATATATATGTTACCATGTTGGATTGGTTTAGGGATTGCTTTTGGTTTGAAGAACTGGGCGAGGCATTCTATCGACATGGATATTTTTGCTTTGGAGGATGCATTTGCAAGACTGAAGAGCTTCTGTGAACGCCACGCCACTAAAATTAAAGCTTCAGTCAAAGACGTCAATGGTGTCAAGTAAAAGGCCAATATGGATCTTTGCCTAAGTCTGTTACATATGCTATAAAAATAAACGTGTGTTTTATTGATCTGAGATATGTCATGAACACATTCGTATCGTACTAGTATTAAATAAAATTGGTGTACTTATCACCAACCATGTAATGTTTTCTCGTAGTTTGCAATATTTCTACAAATAAAATTGGTGTACTTATCACCAACCATGTAATGTTTTCTCATAGTTTGCAATATTTCAACATTCCTACTAATAAATGGGGTGTACTTATCACCATGTAATGTATTTCTACTATCCAAAAAAGAAAATCTATAATTTCTTTTTTCTGATCGTTTGATATGTATTCGTGTGCAATTACCAATATTGGAATATATCTCTTTAATTATATCTTAAGTATTTTCAACAAACATAGGTCGTGTCGTGTAATTCATAAGCATGTTGATTGATGAATCGGATTTCTAATTGTAGGCAAGAGCACTTTTATTTCAAGAAAATCAAAATCAAAATAAAACAATAAGAAAGAAAGCATGCAATCTAATATATACATGACATAGTAAACTACAAACTTTAGCTTCTCTCTTTATCTACAATTATTTTTTGGGTTATTTTTTTCTTTTAATAAGAAAGAGGTTCTTGACCTAAACTTGACCTAAACCTGTACATTAATTTAATTTTATAGGTTCTCTAATTAAATTAGGTATTAAGTCACATCAGTTACATTTTTTTATAACTTCTAAATTTTTGTTGATCAAATTATATCTCATGGCACAAATAATATTTAGTAAAAATAACTAACAACGATGAGTAAAATCATTACATCGTACAAGATTTTGTAGTTTTCCTCATCAATTGGCTCAAAGACGAAAACTCAAATAATTGGAGTCATAGGAATATTTGCTTCTTCTTTAATGCTGATGAGTAATCGACAAAATTACTGTGTTTTTGTTGTATTCTGTTCTGTGTTTGATATGGTTATGCATTCTGTATTATCTTAATTAGAGGTATATAATATCTTTTTTGTCCTATATGTTCGTGTTAATGTTCCATGTGATACATCAATTTTATTGAACAATGATTGTTGGAAATGGTCAGTAGAATAGATTTAAATTAAATCAATTATGGATCGTACTGAACAAAATGAATTGGTTATAATACCATATTATCGACTATGAGTTTCAAAAATTCATGTAACCATTATCTTTATCCCTCTTGTTATCCTTTAACCTTTTGATTGTATTAACTTCCTTTTCTTATGGTTTTAAGTAATGAAAATTCTTGTTTGCACCAAAAAATAACAAAAAGAAAGAGTTTCGAAGAAATAAAGGTAAGCCCGATGACGTTTAATCTTGAAATGATTGATATTATTATTAGATGACATTGTTATGTAAAATACAATATACTATACTTGTATAGCTAAAGTATACTGTAGTTAGTTAGTTATCGGTTCTTTTTAACTATAGTGAATGATTATATTCGAGTTACATTGCTTTATATGCTAAAAAATAAAAGTGATGTCTCCATTATTTTTTCTGATTTCATTAAACATGTTCAAACTCAACATCAGACTGTTAATAAAGCTATTCGTAGTGATAATGCTCCATAGTTAGCTTTCACTCAACTTGTTAAAACTCGTGGAATGATACATCAATTCTCTTGTGCATATACTCTTGAACAGAATTTTGCGGTTGAATGCAAACACCAGCATCTGTTAATGCTGCAACAGCATTACTATTTCAGTATTGCCATATTGGTTAGATTGTGTGCTTACAGCTGTTTTTCTTATCAATTGTTCTCCTTCTCTTTTATTAGATAAAGTTTCACTTTATGAAAATTATACAAGAAACAACCGCATTATATATTTTTGCGTTCATTTGGTTGTCTTTGTTATGCTTCTACTCTTCTCAAGGATAGGAACAAGCTCACTCCTAGAGCTGAGCCATGTGTTTTCTAGGCTATATGATATATCATGGGTTTTAGGTGTTTTTAGCCATGATATAAGTCTTATTTATAGAGTCTTTTAGGTGTTTTCTGAGTCTTTGAGAGTTTTTACAGGTTTTATAGGATCTAGCTTGGATGGAAGCATAATGGAGATAAATAGGAGGATTTGGAGCATATTCAAGCATTGAGGCTGAGCTATGAAGTTGGGAGACAAGTTCAGAGATATGCATCGACCAATGCAAATGATAGTGTCGATCGATGCAGTGTCCAAGACAAATTGGAAGTTTTCTCACAAGTTTTAAAGATTTACAAAACCGCCCCAAAGTTTTCCATATTTGCATCATTAGTCCTTGGACGTGTTTTAGGAATATAAATAGGATTTTTAGGTCATTGTTTAGAAATAAGTTTTATTATCCCTACATGTTTTATTTTCCTTGCAAGTTTTATTTTTGTAAAACCCTGAGAGATTTTTAGAGAGTTTTTTGGAGAGAAGAATCAAGAAACCTTCAGAGAAGATTTAGAACTCCTTTACTTCTTCTTTTGATTTCTTAATGCAATTTATTCAGTCTATAATATGTTCTTCATTGATTATGTCTGAGTAGATCTGCTTGTTAGGTTTAGGGTTTCTCATTAGAGATTTCATGGATTGTTAGATTGATTGATTGTTTGGATTCATTATCTTTCTTGTTCTTCACCATAGGTTGTTCTTAATGCTAGATCTTTGATTATTCATCTCGATTTAGCTCTTAGGATTATCAATTGATATGAGAATATAATTGATTTTCTTGACAAAAACCTTTGGTGAGCTAATTGATGGATTTAGATTTTATATTCTGGAGGGGGCCTTCCTCATTGGAAGCTTCAAATTTACGTCCTCAACTAATTTGGATTTATGTCTGATTTGGAAGGATCGGAATAAAAAAGTTTTTCAGGGTAAAGAGGGAGACCCAATTGATGTTATTAACTAGGCGGTTAATGATATGTTACTTTGGGAGGAGGCTAAATCATTCTCCACGAATTCCCTAGGAGGTTCGTCGACTCTGGAGGTCCAGGTTCCGGATGTCCGAGATCCTTCCTTCCGTTGTCAGATTGATGGATCCTGGAAAGCTACAGATCCTTTTGTGGGTCTGGGTTGGTGGTATTGTGATAGTGAGGATAAGACGATCTGCTTAGGAGCATGGATTCATCGACGTAGCCATTCTCCCTTACACTCGGAGTTACATGCTTTGGTTTGGGCTATGGAGTCTATCCTCAGAGGTGGTTTTGACTGTCAACGCTTTTAGACTGATTGTGCGGAGCTAGTCGCGATAGTGCAGTCCCTTGAAGATTGGCCGGCATTTTCCAATCTACTAGACGATTTCAGTTTTCTCAGAGCTTCATTCCCCTCTTTTACTCTTAACAGGATTCCACGTGAGTTAAATGTGAGGGCAGACTGCCTTGCTCTTTCTTCGCGTACGTTAGAATCTGAAATTTCATTTGTAAACTCTTATCCTCCTGTTTGGGCAGCCAATCTTGGAGTTCTTTTCTAATTAATTATATGTTTGGCTGGAAAACAAAAACATTTGCTGAGCAAAATTACTTTTTGCAAAGAGATTTGAATTAATAATTTTGTGAACAAATCTAAACTTAATTTTATTGCTGGTTTTTAACTTGAATTTTGCAAAGAGATTTGGATTTTCGGGTTTTAAAACTTAGATGATATTTGCAGTGAGAACTGATTTATTTTATAATTGTGTTTAGAGTTCAAGAACGATGCTTTATTGTTGAATTCTCCTTGATTAATTGATTGATCTGATTTTCCATGATTTCCTTAGAATTTCCCTAGGCCTAGCATTTATTCCTACTGATTTACAACTTTTTTATTTTCTGTTTTGCATTGCTATTTAAATTACAATTTTGGTTTAGCATAATTAAAAGATTATTAAATCTCTTGTGTGAATCTAGAGTCTCTGTGGATTCAATCTGACACCGACACTTGGTGATGTGATCGCAGACGCGACCTCGGCCAAGAAGACCAAGACACGCCGAACGCGACAGAGACGCCTGACCAAGACGCATCAGACGCGACCAAGGCAACCTCTTCAGACGCGGCCAAGGCTCCAACAATCCTTCCCGGAGCCACCACGCGTTCCAAGAGCTCAGCAAAGGCGGCTAAGCAGCGGCTCAACCTATTTGTCCAAACTTTCGTCCAAAGCCAGCCTCCCCATGAAGACTCCGAAGGCTCAGTCCGCTTAGTCTTCACTCTTACCCAAGAGTGAAGACGGTCAAGTCGTTAAGCAAGGAAGTGTACTCTTTTTCCTCACTCTGGGTTTGTCCCAAATGGGTTTACCGGAGAAGGTTTTAACGAGGCATGGAGCAAAACGCAAAACGCCTAAAGGCTAAGTTGCTTCACGCGCAAGGCCAAGGCGGTTATCTCTCTTTCCCTCTTATTTTTGGTTTAATTTTGAACTTGAGAATATTCTCTTTTGATCCTTTATGTTTGTGAACGTTGGAGAGTGTTTGTGGCTAAGCATGTTTAGTCAAAAGGTGGCGATGTGTTCTCTTCGTAAAGGGGACACGTCAAAAGGACGATGTGCGGATCAAGATGAATCCGCGTGTCCTTAAGCTCCTATCTAGACCTAGCTATTTAAACTCTCCTTAAGCCCTTGTTCCTCCTTAGACTTGTATGAAAATAAAACTTTCTTCAAGAGAGATTCTTGAAACTTGTCTCACTCTTCTCTTTCTTCAATCCGGGATTAAACCTTGAGAAAACCCTAACAAGCCTCGAACCGGGTTCGACCTTGTTAGAGACCGTATCAAGAGGAGAGCCAAACCTCTTGTGTCGTCTCTCGATCCATTCGGATTTCCCCCTCACTTCGTCTCCCATCTTTCCCCCTTCGCAACCTCGAGTCCTCTTCCATAAGTTCTCGAGTTCTCCATCAAATCATCTCAACTCGTCTCCATCAACGTTTCCACCGCAACTGCTCGTTCGTTCGTTCCGCATCCGTATCATACGATCGATCCGTTCGTGGCTTCTCGACGTATCTCCCAAACGGCTCGTTTACATCCCTTCAAACTCTGTTTCCCTCGTTTGATTCACTCCTAGATCCAAGGCCCAGAACCTTTACCGAGGAAAGTTCTGCCGTCTGAAAGTTGACCGAGAGCTCAAGCTGCGACCGTACCGTAGCCGAGACGCGACCGTGTCTCCGGGTCACATCAGCTTGGTATCAGAGCTTCAAAGCTCCTACAAGGTTGTTTCTTTCCAGAACTCTTACTTTGCGTTTAAAGCTTCGATTTTGAGTTTATTGGTATTAAAGGTTGCATCTTTTAGATCCATAGGACTCGTTTGTTCTTTTGGTTTAAATTGGTGCATGCTTAGGATTGTCATTCGTTCGCTTAGGTTGTTAGTTTTAGTATATGTTCTTCGTGTTCATATCTCTGTTCCTTTGTATTCTTGCGAGTTCACTTTTAGATCCTTAAAGCTAGTTTGCGTTTTATTTTTGTGTTTTCGGTCTTAGGCATAAAGCAATTCTTGTCGCGTAGCACTTTTACTTTTACTTTTGCTTTATTTGTTTTAGTCATAGGTTTGAATGTGTCATAGTTGTCTTCCATCTTTGTTGGTGAAACAAATCTTTGTGTGATCCTCTTGAACGAGTGAGACTCACGTGTGTTATTCTTTTTGCGAGGTTTAAATTCAAAGTTCACACTGCGAAGCCGAACCACGTCACCAACGACCAGTCCGTACGATGGCCGAAGAAGTTCCACCAGCGCCTCCAGAGATTGGTGTCACCCTCGCCGCAATACGTACTGGCCTAGAACAACTTGCTGACCGTCTCACGAGAATTGAACTTATGAATCCTCCTCGCGAAGTCCATTACCCGCAAGGCGACCACGACACGAGCCGGCGAGTGATCAGTCCGATGAAGATTTTGAAGCAAGGCCTAGCCGTCAGCACCGCTATGATGATCAAGACGACGAAGCTCCAAGACGTCACGAGCAAAACCACAAGATGATTCCACCCACATTCGCGGGCAAGTCAGACCCCTAGGCCTATCTTGAATGGGAGAGCCGAATGGATCACTTGTACTCGTGTCATGCCTATCCGGAGCTGCGAAAGGTCCAATATGCGGTGGCACAACTCACTGATCGCGCCCTTACCTGGTGGGATCGACTCGAGGCTGAGCAACGACGCAACCGCGACCAACCTATCACTGTTTGGGAAGTCTTGAAAGCGGAAATGCGAAGGCGCTACGTGCCTCCATACTACCACCGCGAGCTCCAGAAGAAGTTTCGGCGACTCACACAAGGCGCACGGAACGTGGAGGAGTATTACGAAGAATTTGAACACTTGCGCAACCGATTGCAAGTCGACGACTCCGAAGAGTCACTCATGGCTGAGTTCTTGGATGGGCTACAAGAGCGCATTGCGCGCAAGGTCGAGCGCCAGCCCTATCAAACCTTTGAAGAGTTGTTGCATCTCTCGGTGCAAATTGAAACTCAAATCAAGAAGAAGAGCGCCTCTGCTCCTCATGGCCGAACTCAAGGAGTTACGAATTGGACTCCTAACGCGTCGCCATCGAACCGATTGCCAGAGAAGCCCAAGGCGACTAGCGCGGACTCTAGATTTAAACCAAGGGAGCCGGCCACCAATGAGCACCAAGATCCGCGGCGCAACACCACCGACGTCCGGAGCCGCGACATTATATGTTTCAAGTGTCAAGGGAGAGGCCATTACGCTCGTGATTGTCCGAACGCACGGACAATGATACTGACCGAGGCTGGCGAGATCAAGTCCGACGATGAGGCCACCGAAGAGATTTTGCGAGGAGAAGCCGAGCTGGAAGAAGCTGTTGCGGAACCCGAGGTTGGAGAACTGCTCATGATACGCCGCATCTTGAACGCCGGTGTAGCCACTAATGACGCCAACCAACGTGACAACATTTTCCACACGAGATGCACTGTAAGTGGTCGCGTTTGTGGCTTGATAATAGATGGAGGTTCTTGCACTAACATGGCAAGTTCCAGTCTTGTCAAGAAACTTTCTCTTGGAACCACAAACCACCCTCGTCCTTAGCGCTTGAGATGGTTAAATGATAAGACCGTGATCCATGTAAAGGAACAGGTCACGGTCCCATTCAGTGTAGGTCCGTATAAGGACCAAGTCCTATGTGATGTAGTGCCTATGCAAGCTAGCCACCTCTTATTGGGGCGTCCATGGCAGTTTGATAAGCGCACCACACATTGCGGCCACACTAACCAATACTTTTTCGTTCATGACAACAAACGTATTTGCTTGAAACCCTTGAGCCCCACGCAAGTTCATGAAATGCAAGACAAGTTGTCTAAAGACTCGAACGATAAAAAGAATTTCTTGATTCAGTATGGCAATGTTAGAAAGTCCCTTAAGGACTCAGCCCAAGTGTTTTTGATGGTTTTTCGAGATGCGTTGCTTTCAGGTCTTGATGGCTCTCTAGAAGCCTTACCGGAGGTCATACGCGGCGTCCTTAAGCGCTTCGCCGATGTATTTCCCGAAGAACTTCCCGAAGGCCTACCACCAATCAGAGGCATTAAGCATCAGATCGATCTCGTACCAGGCGTGCAGCTTCCCAACCGGCCAGCCTACCGTGTCAACCCCGAAGAGGCGAAGGAGCTTGAGCGACAAGTCAAAGAGCTTATGGCGTAAGGCTACGTCCGAGAGAGTTTGAGTCTGTGCGCCGTACCAGTGCTCCTAGTCCCGAAGAAAGACGGATCATGGAGGATGTGCGTTGACTGTCGAGCTGTCAATAACATCACCATCAAATACCGGCACCCCATTCCACGCCTCGATGACATGCTAGACGAGCTTAGCGGCACCAGCGTCTTCTCAAAGATCGATTTGAAGAGCGGCTACCATCAAGTTCGAATGAAGGAGGGCCACGAGTAGAAAACGGCCTTCAAGACAAAAGAGGGTTTGTACGAATGGTTGGTATTGCCATTCGGTCTTTCTAACGCCCCCTCTACCTTTATGCGTCTTATGAACAATGTTTTGAGATCGTTTATCAACAAATTCGTAGTGGTTTATTTTGATGATATATTGGTATATAGTTCTAGCTTGACTGATCATGTTAAACACCTAGAGGCTGTCTTGTTTACTCTCCGCGAAGAGCAACTCCATGCAAAATTGAAAAAGTGCGTGTTTGCTGCTGATGAATTGGTCTTTTTAGGCTTTGTTGTGAGTTCGCAGGGCCTCAAAGTCGATGGAGAGAAGATACGCGCAATAGAGGAGTGGCCCACGCCAACGAGCATCACTCAAGTCCGATCGTTCCACGGCCTAGCAAGCTTTTACCGGAGGTTCGTGCGAGACTTCAGTACGGTTGCTGCGCCTCTCACCTCCGTGATCAAGAAGAACAGCGAGTTTCGATGGGGAGAGGAACAAGATAAGGCGTTTACCGAGCTTAAGAAACGCCTCACTCAAGCCCCCTTGCTCACGTTGCCTGACTTCAACAAAACTTTTGAGGTTGAGTGCGATGCGTTGGGATTCGGAGTCGGAGCTGTTCTGACTCAAGGAGGCAAACCGGTGGCGTATTTCAGTGAGAAGCTTAGTGGAGCTACGCTTAACTACCCTACGTATGACAAAGAGTTATACGCCCTCGTTCGTGCCATGGAGGTTTGGCAGCACTATCTATTGGCGAGAGAGTTTGTGATTCACACTAATCACGAAACTCTAAAGCATCTCCGCGGCCAGACAAATCTCAAGAGGCGTCATGCGAAGTGGCTGGAGTTCATTGAGTCATTCCCCTACGTCATCAAATACAAGAAAGCCAAGGAGAACGTAGTCGTCGACGCCCTATCAGAGGTCGACGGCTGTGTATACCAAATGGATCTATCCGGGAGTTTCTTGTTTGCGAAGCTCACAGTGGAGGTTTAGCGGGTCATTTTGGCATCACCAAGACCCTGGCCGTGCTCAAGGAACATTTTTACTGGCCAAAGATGCGAAGTATGGTGGAGAAGCACGTTGGCCGTTGCATCGCTTGTCGCACCTCCAAGTCTACAACTCACCCGCATGGCCTCTACATGCCCTTGCCCGTGTCCACCGCACCATGGATTGATCTCTCCATGGATTTCATCCTCGGCCTACCCTTTTTGGCGCATAAAGATAGTATCATGGTGGTTGTCGATAGGTTCTCGAAGATGGCTCACTTCATCCCGTGCAACAAGAACAATAATGCTGTGCAATTGGCGAATTTGTTCTTTAGTCAAGTCATAAGGCTTCATGGCGTCCCGCGCTCCATCATATCCGATCGGGATCCCAAGTTTCTTGGCCACTTCTAACGCACTATTTGGCGAAAGCTCGGGACAAAGCTTCTTTACTCCACCGCAGCTCACCCTCAGACCGACGGCCAAACGGAGGTCGTCAACAGATCAATAGGCGCCTTACTCCGCACAGCTATCGCAAGCAACAAAGGCTCCTAGCTCGTGTGCATCCCGATCATCGAGTTCGCGTACAATCAAGCGGTGCATTCGGCCACGAAAAAGTCTCCATTCGAGGTCGCTTACGGGTTCAAACCATTGATGCCACTAGATCTCCTCCCTATACCACCAAACGAAGCCGAGAATCAAGACGGAGTTGCGAGAGCCGAAATGGTCAAGGCATTACACGAGGAGGTTCGAGCCAATATCGAACGAAGGAACGAGCAGTACGCGCGCTTTCTCAACCGGGGTCGTAAACCGATGTTATTCAAGCCTGGTGATTGGGTCTGGCTACACTTAAGGCCGGAGAGGTTCCAGCAAAAGCGCAAAGATAAGCTCAGCCCGCGAGGAGATGGCCCATTCCGAGTCGTCGAGAGGATCAACGACAATGCCTACCGACTCGAGCTTCGAGGTGAGTTTGGTACGTCTACCTCTTTCAATGTCACTGACCTCGTTCCGTTTGATGTAGGTGAAGACGAAGATGTTTTGGGGACAAAACCTTTTCAAGGGGGAGGGAATAATGTGATCGCAGGACGCGACCTTGGCCAAGAAGACCAAGACACGCCGGACGCGACCAAGACGCCTGACCAAGACGCATCGGACGCGACCAGGGCAACCTCTTCAGACGCGGCAAAGGCTCCAACAATCCTTCCCGGAGCCACCACGCGTTCCAAGAGCTCAGCAAAGGCGGCCAAGTAGCGGCTCAACCTATTTGTCCAAACTTTTGTCCAAAGCCAGCCTCCCCATGAAGACTCCAAAGGCTCAGTCCGCTTAGTCTTCACTCTTACCCAAGAGTGAAGACGGTCAAATCGTTAAGCAAGGAAGTGTACTCTTTTTCCTCACTCCGGGTTTGTCCCAATGGGTTTACCGGAGAAGGTTTTAACGAGGCATGGAGCTAAACGCAATACGCCTAAAGGCTAAGTTGCTTCACGCGCAAGGCCAAGGCGGTTATCTCTCTTTCCCTCTTATTTTTGGTTTAATTTTGAACTTGAGAATATTCTCTTTTGATCCTTTATTTTTGTGAACGTTGGAGAGTGTTTGTGGCTAAGCATGTTTAGTTAAAAGGTGGCGATGTGTTCTCTTTGTAAAGGGGACACGTCAAAAGGACGATGTGCGGATCAAGATGAATCCGCGTGTCCTTAAGCTCCTATCTAGACCTAGCTTTTTAAACTCTCCTTAAGCCCTTATTCCTCCTTAGACTTGTATGAAAATAAAACTTTCTTCAAGAGAGATTCTTGAAACTTGTCTCACTCTTCTCTTTCTTCAATCCGGGATTGAACCTTGAGAAAACCCTAACAAGCCTCGAACCGGGTTTGACCTTTTTAGAGACCGTATCAAGAGGAGAGCCAAAACCCTAGCACCAGCACTCGCCAAGTCTCCGTGCTGTCAACTCCTTGGTGTCGGCTGACACTCACCTGGTGTCAGTCGACACCGACTCCGCAGACGCGTTCTGCTCAAAGCCAAAGCTTAGTTCATCGTCTTTCACCACCTCCAAATCGTCCAAAACTCATCCAAAAGCAATAATAAGCCAAGGGAACCACGAACCAACCAAAAACATACCAGGAAACAACCAAATACAGCCTTAAAACATGGAACCAAAGGAAACTCAGGCTTAGATCAGCCATGGTCATGCACTCACCTCTTTAGCAGGAAGTTTCTGGCCAAAACCGACGAATCTAACCTCTTAGAAAGCTTCACTCTCATTCTTAGCACCAGATCTCCACTCCACAGGAACAATCTCACAAACCAAGCCAAGAAATCTTCCAAAACTCTAAAATCCTCTAGAACTCTTTCTCCTTCCGTTTTCTCTCTCAAAAGCAGCAATGAGCGGCCATTCAAACCCTCAAGTCGACTTCTCCCTTAAATACTCCGGTTTAGGTCTTCCCAAACCGGGTCAATTCTAATTTCGATGATTTAAATCAAACTGGTCGAACAGGAAATTGTTGGTGTCGACTGACACCCTCGTTGGTGTCGATCGACACCTACCCCTAAAACAAACAATTTGGTTCACGGATGTTACAAGAAGACACATTAGAACAAAAAATTAGAGAAGTTTAACAAATCCGTCAAAGCTTTACCCCTTTGTATGTCTTTTATAATGCTTGGTGCCATCATAGTATTTTTTGTTTCTTTGTGGACATCAAGGAATCAGTGGAAGACATTATAGATTTAATTCTAAAAGCTTTGGAACACGACAATTTTCGAACACTACACAAAGTGGAGAGCCCCGACCGATTCCTCATCACTTGTTTTATCGATGGAGTTGAATTCAAGGATGCATTATGTTATTCCAGTTCATGTATTAACGTCATGTCAACCAAAGCAGCAAAGAAGATTGGCTTGAGACATTTACAGCCATTGGATATAGGCATAGGACTCACCAACTCTTCTTTTACGATTCCCGAAGGAATGATCCGAGACATCCATATGAGAGTCGGAACCGACTTTCAAGTTATAAACGTTGAGAAAAGAAGGTTTACACCACTTATCATTGGAGGAGCATTCCTAGCCACCGCTGGAGCCATCATGGTTTGACCTAACCGAAGAATGTCTTTCACCAACATCAATGGTGACATTTTCTACGAAGCTAAAACATTTATTCCAATAACTCGACGTTCAAGAAAAGAAGATTATGTAAGAGAGGCACCCGATGCCTATAATGGAGAACTAACCAAGAGAGCTTGTCTAAGGAAAAACTAATCTCCACACTACGCTTGAGAAGCGAGTTACGTCGAGCCAATGATGTTAAACAAGCACGCTTCGTGAGAGGCATCCCATGCCTAGTAAGTTTTTATTTTTAGTTTAAATTTTCTTTTGTTTTTAATATTTTTGCAAATTAGTTTTTTTTTTTAATTGTCTGAATTTCAATTTAAAGGAAGGTTCAACAAGGCAAAAATCAATAAGGGAAGAAAACAACCAAAACCATACACAACACACGAAAACTCCGTATACCATTATTAAACACGGCCATCTCGATTAAAATGCTCATGTAGCCAAGCAGGACCCCCCAAAGCAAGGTACGTATTCAACCTGCCATCACGTGTAACACTCTTCGCAATCGACCGCGCCACTCCGTTCAACTTTGCGGACGCGAGATGAACTGATACTACCTGCATTTGAGTAATGACCTGACCAATCTTATGTAGAATTGAGCGGTACTTCGGTCATTCCTGAGGTCTCTCAATAGCACGTGTTACTGCTCCACAATCTGTCCATACTTCACAAGAGAACATTTGTAAATCCCGCAAACTCTCTAGACACCATAAAAGACATTGCAGTTCTGCAGCAATTCAGTTCACTGTCGGGAGGAAAGCATGTCGGGAATGAAACAACACGTCACCAACATGATTCCTAAGTATCCAAGCTCCACCCACAAAGAACTGACTATTGACCCACGAGGCGTGTAAATTACATTTAAGCGTTCCAACAGCCGGTCTAGTCCATCTCCTTTGCGGAACCAAAACTCTTTCACCACCCAAAGCAGAAAATTGTTCTTGATTTTGTAACCTGTTATGTTTTAACCATTCATCTGCCTCTGCCACGGCACCCGCAATTAGCACATGAGAATCCTGAACCCTGCTACTAAAGACCACCGCATTGCGTGCCTTCTAAATCTCCCAAAGTATCCAAGGTATAGCAACTCGTATATTCGTTGGTATCTCAGTTTTGGTGAGTAACAACAACAAATAAGCAATATTCTCCGTAACTGATGCTGAAAAACCTTGGACGGGCAATGGCAAAGCAGTTGCAGACCACACCTCTTTCACAAAAGGACTGTGAAACAAAACATGTGACACCGTTTCATCTCCAATCTGGCAAACCGGAGAGAGTATATTAATTTGCAAGCCATGACTCCTTAAACATTCTGCAACCGCCAGAGCACCTGAAAGCACTCTCCAGAAAAACATTCTAATTTTTCGAGCCGTCTCTACTGTCCATATCTTCCCTTTCAGAGCATTCAAAGCTTGTGAGTTTTCTGATTCTCCACCAAACCCCTCAGCCACTTTAGATATTAGCCAATACCCACTTTTAACTGAATAATTCTCATCATTGGTATATGCCCACAGCATTCTATCCTGTAAGCGACAATCCGGAGGGAAGGATCTGATTTTGGTAACATCACAAAGAGGAAAAAGTTCCTGTAAGGACTGAAGGTTCCAATCTCCTTGATTGGTTAGAAGTTCATAGACTTGGAGATTCAGATTGATCATTTGTTCCTTGTGACATGGTCTCTTTGGAAGATCATCGAATACCCACTTATCCAACCAAACACTGGTATCCTGACCATTACCTATAGACTTCATTAGGCCTTTTTCCAGCAATTCTCTACCAAAGAGTATACTTCTCCATGCATATGAAGGTCGCTGACCAATTGTAGCCTCCATAAGCGATGACGTTGGGAAATATCTAGCTTTGTAAACCCGCGCCAACAACAAAGACGGGGCATCCAATAAACGCCAGGCTTGCTTTGCAAGCAGAGCTTGGTTAAACCGGCCGATATCCCGGAACCCTAAGCCTCCCTGATCCTTTGACTTACATATTTTCTCCCAAGAGACCCAATGCATTTTTTGTTTCTCTCAACTGCATTCCTCCAAAAATTAGCCATGGCACTCGTTATCTTCTTACATTGATGTTTCGAGAGCCGGAAGCAGGACATTGCATACACCAGAAGAGCCAACGCTACAGCCTTAAGTAGAACTTTCTTTCCCCCCAAGGAAAGCGTTTTCTCAAACCAACCTCTTAATCTAGAAGTTAACGGATCCGTTATGTAAGCTAACATGTCCTTCTTAGAGCCACTAAAGCATTCCGGTAGGCCTAAATACTTCCCAGCCCCTCCCTCTTGTTCAATACCTGTAAACAACCTAATAACCCTCCTCATATATGGATCTAGCTTCTTCCCAAAGGTTATCGAAGATTTTTGGAAGTTTATCTCCTGACCAGACGCATCTCCATATAACCGTAGGCATTGCAACAATTTTGAACATTCCTTCAAGCTGGCGCGACACAAAAATAAGCTGTCATCAGCAAACAGAAGGTGTTGGATCGACGGGCACTCCGGAGTAAGTTTCAAACCCATAAGTCGACCCTCATGTTCTGCCTTGTTCATCACATGGACTAGTGCCTCAGCACAAAGAATAAAAAGGAAAGGCGATAGTGGATCCCCCTGCCGTATCCCCCTCTCAGGCTTAATGAAACCATACTCCTTCCCGTTGATAAGAACCGAAAAAGTGACTGATCGCACACAACTCATTATCCACTGAACCCATTTGATATCAAAACCAAGCTTAAGGAGTAGTTCTTCGAGGAAGTTCCATTCTACTCGATCGTAGGCTTTAGACATGTCTGTCTTGATAGCCAAAAACTCCTAATTACATCCTGATTTTGTCTGAAGCGCATGGACCATTTCATGTGCCAACAGGATATTATCTGAGATGAGTCGACCCGAAACAAAAGCTCCTTGAGTATCTGATACTATCGTCGACAAAAACCGTTTCAATCTCTGATATAAAACTTTAGACACCGTCTTGTATATCACAGAACAAAGACTAATAGGCCGGAGGTTTGACATACTAGTAGGATTATGTACCTTTGGGATCAAGCAAATCTGTGTGAAATTCCATTCATATGGAAGATTGCCAGTGCTCCTTATAGAAATGAATTGACATGCCATCCGCACCTGGCGTCTTCTCCCCCTTAATACTAAACACTGCATTCTTTATTTCTGCTGCAGAAACCGGACGAGTTAGCTCCGCGTTCATTGAAACATGGTTTGTATGGTGGGTAATGAATGATGATGATGTATGCAATGGTGAGATATGAATGGAATGATGGATGGGTGTTTCAATTCCCCTTATGCTGTTGCAGTATAAGAGGTATCAATCCTAAATGAGTGTTTGTGAATAATTAAGATATGCATATGAATCTAAGTTAAGCCAAATGTAAAGATTGTTTGTCACTAACAATCCTAAAATGAAAATGTAAGATGTAGAAAGTAAAACTACAAAAACTAAGAGCTAAATGCAAGTAGAACAGAATTATTGCAGCTAATATGAAACAAGAGCAGAAATAGAAACTACTATGATGAACTAATGCAAGACAATAATGAACAGGACAATGAGTAAATGAAACAGAAATGCAAATAGGAATGAAACAGGACAATCACAAATCATAAACAAGAGTTCTGGGGATGAACTCGAGCAAGCACTCGACCGAGTGTAGGTCGAGTGGGAGGTCGAGCTGGTTAAATCCGGAAAACAGAGCAACACAATAAAAACAGAGCAATGCAAATACGAATCAAACAACAAGCAAGCAACAGGATTAAGACTTTCAAATCAATAAACAAAGAAGGCCATGAGGAGGGATTCATGGGCTAGACTAATGAATGAGGTTATCACACTTTGGCCAACAAATCTCAAGCAAAGCTTTAAGCTAATCTCTAGACATATAAATCTAAGACAAGTTTCTTCCACTCTCATTGCAAGAGTCAATCAAACCTATGCATCTCTAGACTTGTTCTCACAAAGTAAAGAATCTACATAAGCCGGCATTAAGCAATACATCTCATACCAAACAAGACCTCTAATCTCTTAGCAAGCCTAATGGTAAGCTCTAGATCTAGCCTTATCTATGCTCCTTAAACATTGGTGTGATGCTAAGATGCTTGAAATCAAACCCTAACCTCTCAGTTCAGGATTAGCATTAAGAACATCTAGCCTAGAAGAGATCTACAACAATCAAGCTTGACCAAAGCAAACAAACCTCAAACACAGCCTAGCCTAACCCATCCTCAAGATCCTAAGCACTACTCACATGAACACATAATGAACATCAAAGCCATAAACCCAAAAAATCTCGAAACTTGCATCAAATGAAAGATAAGAACAAGATCTACAATGTTGCAAAAGGAATCAAACCCAAATTCTTAATATATTGAAAGTTATGGAACCAACAATATTGAAGAATCTAAGAATTTTCTTAAAAAGGATACAAAATCTAAGAAAATAAAAAGGCAAAGGGAATAATTCCTTAAAAAGTAAAAACTAGGTTTCTGACTCTCTCTAAAAAGTTGCACACTTTGGTGGCTGCAGGTACAAGGCTTTATATAGGAGAGGAGGTGGAAGCCCTAAAAACACTAAAAGACAAAATAGTCAACAGCTCGGTCAACTCGACCTGTGCTCGGTCGAGTGGCAGGTCGAGCTGGCTTCTCTCGTGCATTATCCACTCGGTCGAGTCCTCCTCAGCACACGGTCGAGTGTCTGGTCGAGTGTGCGGTCGAGTTGGACTCCGGACCTTGTTGTTTCAGCCTTAACTCCTTTGCTTTCTCCTCATGATTGCTTCACTTCTCCTCAGCATTGCTTCCATGCTCCTTAAGCTCCAAAATCACCTGAATATGCATGAAAAGATGCAAATGCAATGCAACTAAACTCTAATGCATGATTAGTGCTAAAGCTACACAATAATGGCCTAAATGGATAGCAAAAGATGTGAATAAACTAAGGGAAAACATGGTGAAATATATGAACATCAACACCCCCAAACTTAGTCTTTGCTTGCCCTCAAGCAAATAAGCAAGACATAAGAAGGTAAGTGAGGTTTGAAAGTGGGATCTCAGCTCCTAAAGCTTGCAAATAGACCATCTAGAATCAATGTCCAAGTTACTAATACTATGATGCAAGTTGAATGAGCTGGACTTAAAGATTTTGGACAAGCATATCACAACCTTTATTGATTTGAGCCTTAGACATCCACATGTATTCAAATCAACCATTTCCTTTAACATTCATTCATCAAGAACATGGATCAATTCTATGCAATGCTTAAACTCATTTGGCTTGGTAATAAAGGGTTTTGAGACAATGATGGTCTCTTTTTAGAGTGGGGCTTGTCAATATCAAGGTTCTCTAATGAAAATAGATTGAGCTTTAGAAGAATGCTAAAGGTAAGAACACCTAGACACATACAAGAATAAAATCTTGTCTACCCAAAGGCACCCAAAGTGTTTATCCTAGCAATCTAAACCCAAATGATCCTAGTGCTACCCTTTACTTCTTCTTTTCTCTTTCACCCTTTTCTCTTTTGGTTTTCAAGTCTTAGGAGATGTTTCTTATTTGATCTTTCTAGTGGGATGGGGAATTCTTACTTATTTGCTATGGTTCTCTTTTCTTCTTATTCTTAAGACATATAAGCTTTTTGCTAGACTTTCCTTTTCTTTCTTTTTTCTTTCTTAAGCTAGAACCAATTTCAACAATACTTTACTTCCCATCCTTTCACTAGACTTTGCTTAAACACAATCTCCTCTTAAAGACTCTACCCTTTTTCTTTCTCTTTTCTTTCTTTTCTTTCTTTCCTTTTCATAACAGCCAAGTCCCAAACCCAACAAATGAACCACCTAGTCCTATCTAGTTCGAAAAATGCAAACTAGAACTACACAAGGTCTTACTCTTGTCAGTTCAAACCTAACACTTTCTACCAAGCTCAATCCCAAAAATAGGCCTCACACACTCAAGAATAAACAAGGCTTGAAAGAAGGTTTGGTTTATGGGTAGGGGAAACTGATTCTTAATGAGGAAATCAGCTACTTGGATCAACAAGAGTGGTAAAAAGGAGAAAGATGATCCAAATATGTATATGGTATCCATGAGTTTAAAGCAATGCACAAGTTGATAATTAAAAGTCAATATTAGGTTCTTATATGTAGGAAATGGTTTCAAATCACAACATGCTTCAATTTAGACCAAATACAATGCAGGAGTTCAAGGCTTGGTTCAATCTTATTCTTCTAACTACTCAACTAGTATCAAAGTACTATTAACTTGGGCATTGATCCTAGTCTAGTGAATAAGCTAGCTAACAAGGCAATACTCATCATAGATCCCTAATGCAAATATTATACAATCCTACATGAAACATGCTAAACAAGATCCTAATATGCAATGCAAACTACATGAACACTCTTTTTTTATAAAGATTTTTTTCAAAAATTTTCAAATTTTTATGGTTTTTCTATGCCTTAGATGCTTATGCAAGTGCTAACATGATGATGATAAAAATTTGAAATAAGAACACAAAACACAATGTTAAATGCTATCTCAAACCCTCCCCCAAACTTAAATCACACAGTCCCTTGTGTGAAAGAAATTTGTAAGAGGATTCAAGACTAAAAACAAAACTAAACAATATATGAAATGCAATTATATTTACAAGTGAAGATGATGTTGGTACCTTAGGGATTGTGGAAGAAGTTGTCCACATCCATCTGCATGCTGTCATAGGAGTAGTTGACAACGAACGTCATTATTGACAACGAACATCTTATTTATATTATTTTACGGCTAAGTTATAATACTTAAAGGAAAACGAAAGGTCTCGTAGATTCATATGACGGCTGAGTTATAATGCTTGGTGGATGACTTATAACAAGAAATAAACTGAAAGTGAACGTCTGATTTATATTACTTCACGGCTGAGTTATAATACTTAAAGGAAACCGAAAGGTTTCATAGATTCATATGACGGCTGAGTTAAAATGTTTCATGGCTGACTTATAACAAGAAATAAAAGTAAACAGCTGAATTTTATTACCTGACGCCTGAGTTATAATACTTAAGGGAAAACGAAAGGTCTCTTAGATTCATATGACGGCTTACTTATAACAAGAAATAAACTTAAAGTAAACTTGTCGTGT
Source organism: Camelina sativa (assembly GCF_030686135.1). Lineage (NCBI taxonomy): Eukaryota > Viridiplantae > Streptophyta > Magnoliopsida > Brassicales > Brassicaceae > Camelina > Camelina sativa. The sequence goes on along the minus strand of NC_141891.1, from coordinate 9,110,656 downwards.
GTTGTTTCCGCATCTATCTGCAGAACTCTCCACCCTCCATCATCGGTGTTAAATACATATTTGTGTTCTTTACCTAATTACTGGAAACAACAATTATCGGAACTGGATCCATGAAAGAAAATGAAGAAGAATGAGGAAAATTAATAAGAATGAGTGTAATTAAAAAGTGAAAAACAAGGGGAAGAACAAGGTGAAGAAGATAGAAAACATGTAAATCCTTCACTTTTGAACCAGTTGAAGAACAAGAGTTGAAGGAACGACATTTCGTATTTTCGGAGAAGATGATGACATGGAATGATGACATGGATTATGCGTCCGAAGTGGCAAGTCAGCCACCAAACGAACATTTAAATCAGCCATCAAACAAAATTATAACTCAACCGCAACAAGAAATACGGTTGCAAAAAAATGGCTGCCTAATTCAGCCGCAACCGCAACCGTAAGGGCTCTTATACTATTACACTAATTAAAAAGCAAAAAAATGGCTGCCTAATTCAGCCGCTTAATGTCATAACTCAACTGAAAATTTGTAATTCAGTCGTATCGTTTAATAAGTCTGTCGTAACTGAATGATATTATAGTAATTAATCTTTTACTACTAAGTCAGTCGTAAAATGGCCCAGTTTTTCGATAAGTCAGCTCATCACGGCTGAGTTATAATACTTAACCATAACTCAGCCATATCCACATCTCATAAGTCAGCCATTGTTCATAACTCAGCCAGATTCAAAAAGTTAATTCAGTCGTGTCGTAGTGATAACTCAGCCAAAATTTTGACAACTCAACCATCAGATTAAAACACAGTCGTAAGGGCGGCTGAATTATGCTTATAACTCAGCCAGATTTCATTAAGTCAGCCGTAACTCTGGACTGAGCTATGCTCTAAGTGATCCATCCGCTCATAACTCAAATGTTTATCTATAAATCAGCCGCACCATAATGTAATTGTGACACCCCGGTTTCAGGGACATGCGGAGAAGGTTTAAAAGAATTGATTAGGCCACCTATGTCACCTTCGGTCAATGTCTTGAGAGAACTCCAGAGTTAAGCATGCTTGAGCTGGAGTAGTCTCAGGATGGGTGACCTTCCGGGAAGTGACTGTCGGAACTGTGCGAGTGAGGACAAAATACAGGGAAAGATCATGTGGTGTTTTGTAGGGACAGTAACAAGTCTTTAAGGCCTCCCGGACGTAGCAAACCGATCGTCAGATATGGATGGACGCACGGGCCTAGTGAGTGGACGTGAGGCCTATTAAAGAAGGTGGCCCCATGGACTGGGATTGGACATGGGGCACACTAAGAGGTGGCGGTCGGGGCGTTACAAGTGATATCAGAGCCGAACCCAGATGAGTGTGGAGTCGAGTGGGCTCACACCATCAGGGATGACGGACTTGGTGCAAAACGAGGATGTTGCGATCTGTTAGTGGGGGTGAATTGTGACAACCCCGTTTCAGGGACTTGCGGAGAGGTTTAAAAGAATTGATTTGACCACCTATATCACCAAAGTGCACTTATCTTTTCGGTCAAGGGTCCTGAGAGAACTCCAGAGTTAAGCGTGCTTGAACTGGAGTAGTCTTAAGATGGGTGACCTTCCGGGAAGTGACTGTCGGAAATGTTCGAGTGAGGAAAAAACTTAGGAAAAGATCATGTGGTGATTTGTAGGGACGATAACAAGCCTTTAAAGCCTCCCGGACGTAGCAAACCGACTGTCGGATATGGATGGGCTCACGGGCCTAGTGAGAGGACGTGAGGCCCATTAAAGAAGGTGGACCCATGGACTGGGATTGGACATGGAGCCCACTAAGAGGTGGCGGTCGGGGCGTTACTGTAACTCAGCTGTCATCACCTCTATAATGCGTTACGGCTGAGTTATTTCGATTTCTGACGTGGCGTCTGACGTTACAATGACATTCTTTGTAATTACGTTTTTCTTATAACATAAAACAAGAGCACGATGGGTATATTAAAAATATCCGAAATATGATAGTAATAAAAAAAAAATCTGTATGGTTCTGGTAATATTACCTAAAATGTATAACATCTCAATACATCTCCCATGAAAAAAAACAATAAGAGGAGAGAGAACTAAATATGAAATAAAGAGGGTTACAGATTTATTTTCTTTTCTTATGGGGTTACAGATTAATATAGCCCAAAATTTATAGTTTAAAAACTATCATCTCAAAAAAAGCATATTAGAAATTGTACAAAACCATTTCCAACAACTAGAGGTGTCAAAATGGGTTAAATTTCATGGATCAACTCAACTCAAATCAATCCAGGAATCCTAATAAATTCATGGATAAAATAAGTTAGTGGATCAATTGGTTTAGTGAATCAAATGAATTGAATTATAATGGGTAATGGTTTAACCATTTAATCTATCAATTCTATTTTTATTGAGTCAAATTTACTCAAATGTTTAAACCAGTTTTAAATAACCAAAAATATGTATGAATGCTTTGATTTTTCCCCAAAACAGCTACAACGTGATTTGAGAGTAGGAGAAAAGTAGAATTTGGATCGGATCTTCGCCGGAGTGAACCAAGCAGCTGGTTCGCTCCTCTCATATTCGCTGGATCTTTGCCGGAGTTCAGGTTTGTGTCTTTGTGTCCCCCTCGGTCTCTCTGTCTCATGGGTTTGATTATTGATTCAATTTCTCCTTTAGTTATTGAAATCTCGAAGTGGGATTCAGGTATTACGGATTAAATCGCTGCAGCTACACATTATCAAGACAGAAGTTACATGGAGACGTGAAGCTACTGAAGCAAGTCACGGAGGAGTATAGCAATCTATTATTTTTCCCTCTGCAACAAAAAGACATTTCTCTTTCTCAGCATTTCTTAGTGTTGTTATGTGAAAAGGTGTTAAGCAATGTCACTACAAAAATCAATTCTGTAGCCATAGTTACAATTTCTCATTTTCTCTAAAATCATGGTTAACCCATTTAACCATTTAACTCATCAAATTAAATGAATTCATGGATTAACTCAACTCATTTGTTTAAATGATTTGGGTGAGTTAATCATCTTTTCTGTTTATCTTCATTGTCCTATAAAAGTGATATATCACGTGGAATGCATAACCATATCAAACACAGAATACAACAAAAACACAGTAATTCTGTCGATTACACATTTATTTGAGTCTTCGTCTTTGAGCGAATAGATGAGAAAAACTACAAAATCTTAGTGATGTACGATGTAATAATTTACTCATCGTTGTTAGTTTAGTAGTTTACTATCACTAGTAAAAATCGTATATATAGTTACGAATTTTTGTTATGAAATTTTTTGTAGTAAAAAATAGCCACAGTATGTGACAAATTTGTTACAGTTTATAATTAAATTTATTTTGTAGTTATTTTGTGAGAAATTGTAGATATATAGTGACGGATAATTACCAAAACAATTTATAGTAAAATTGCTACATAATTTGTGACACATTATATTGTAGCGGTATTTCTCACAAGCTGAGTTGTCGCAAAATGTTGCAAAATAATTATAAAATATAAGATTACTTTTGCTACTAAAAATTAGTAATAATTAGTAACTGTTGCGACAAGTATCAAAGTGTAGCTATTTCGTCACAAATGATCTACAGTGTTGTTTGTTGTTTATTGTAGTGAATGAGTGGTGTGCTCGATAATGGTAAGTAGTATTATTGTGAGTATGACATAAAAATCAAAGTAGCATTAATAGGGTGTTGTCACATCAACATGAGCTTGAAACAACCACCGTTCATTTGTGAGAATGGTTTTATTTTACTTATTATATAAACATTTGCTCTCTTGTATAAGAACACATAACACATTCTCTTACATAATTATAAATCTTCTTCTCGTCTTTCTTTGGTTATTTTTTTTTTCTGCTGGGTTCTGTCATTATTCATTGATACAATCCTTTTTTCCACTTATTCAAATGTCTTCCTCAAGTAATAATATTGAAGTTCAGAGAGCATGGATGTATCAGCGTATGGATCCATCTACGGGGAAAGTTTCCACCGAATATGAACTTGGGTTGGAGCACTTCTTGAATTTTGCTCAGCAACGATTATATGAGGGGTGTAGAATTTTGTGCCCATGCCGGCAGTGTAAAAACAGAGAGCTTCTGCGCATAAATATTGTCCATGGGCATTTATATAACAAGGGGTTTCAACCAAACTACTATGTTTGGACAGGTCATGGAGAAACGTTCGAGCCTCAATACCAATATCAAGGGGATCACGGATTTTTTGATAACACTGCATTTCAAATACCCGAACCAGAATGGAATTCTAATGCATACATGGGTCAGTTTGCCTCTACGGAAGAAATAATGATGCCACAAACAAGGTAATTATCTTTAAAAAAAAATAACTTATTTTATAAACTATGGGAAATTCTGAAAAAACAATAAATAATATATATATATATATATATATATATATATGTTATATATAGTAAACATTAAAAAATAACTTATTTTAGAGACTATGGAAAATTCTGAAAAAAACATTAAATAAATAAATATATATATGTTATATATATAGTAAACATTAAAATTAACTTATTTTAGAGACTATGGAAATTCTGAAAAAACATTAAATAAAGTAAAAATTAACAACATTACTAAAGTATTATAAAATTATACATATATATATATAAATAGGAAAAATTACCAACGTTAGAAACGTTTTTTTTTTGTCTTTTTTGTAGAATGAATATTGAAAGGGGTGAACATTCTGCTGAACCTGTTGTACCTGCTGATGATTGGGAAGTCCTAACGATGAGGCAGCAGGTTTTTTCAACCGTTTAAATACTGCTAGCCAACCTCTTTATGAAAATTGTGTAGAAGGCTTGTCACAATTCTCGTTAGCTGCTGATGTGATGCACATTAAGACGAATCACAATCTAGCTGAAACATGGGTCGATGATGTTTCACACTTGATTCATAAGATTTTACCTGAAGGTAATGTTGCTTCCAAAAGCTATTATGAAACAGAGAAGTTGATGCATACATTGAGTATGCCGTACCATAGGATTGATGTCTGTCAAAATAATTGCATGATATATTGGGGTGACCCTGACGAAAGTTTAATCATATGCAAATTTTGTGAGCATCCAAGGTACAAACCAGAGAAGTCATCGAGGAAACGTGCCTCTGGTACAAAACGTATTCCGTACAAAAGGATGTTCTATTTGCCATTATCAGACAGACTAAAAAGGTTGTATCTTTCTGAGAGAACAGCATCACATATTAGGTGGCATGCAGAACATACATGTCATGATGGAAAGATGGAACATCCTTCAGATGGCAAGGTATGGAAGCATTTTCAAGAGCTTTATCCGGAGTTTGCATCTAAAAGCCGGAATGTTTACCTAGGACTATGTACAGATGGGTTTAACCCATTTGGATCATCTGGTGGTAATTATTCTTTGTGGCCTATTATTCTGACTCCATATAATCTACCGCCAGATATGTGAATGAAAAGAGAATACTTATATCTTAGCATTTTAGTCCCAGGGCGAAACCATCCAAAACGAAGTTTGGATGTTTTCTTGCGACCGTTGATTGAAGAATTGCAGTCACTATGGGCTTTTGGTGTTGAAGCATTTGATGTTTCTGTGAAGCAGAATTTCAATCTGAAAGCAGTGTTAATGTGGACGATAAGTGATTTTCCGGCTTTGGGGATGTTATCTGGATGGACAACCCATGGAAGATTATCGTGTCCGTATTGTATGGAGGACACCGATGCTTTTCAATTAATGCATGGTCGCAAATCAAGTTGGTTTGATTGTCACCGGAGATTTCTGCCACCAGATCATGTTTATAGACAAAATAAGAGATCTTTTTTGAAGAATAATGTTGTCTCAAAGACTGGACCTCATTATCGCTCGGGAGATGAAATTTTAGAGCATCAGTTGGGGGAATTTTATGGGGTGCAGAAGACAGCTGAATGTGGTGGTAACGGTCATGTAAACAACCAGATTGAAGGATATGGAGTGACTCATCAATGGCATAAGCACAGTATTTTCTGGGAGCTGCCATATTGGAGAACACATCTTCTCCGACATTGCTTTGATGTAATGCATATTGAAAAAAACTTTTTCGATAACATTATTAACACTTTGCTGAATGTCACAGGCAAAACAAAAGATTCTATAAACTCACGGAAGGATTTGGTTCTGTATTGTGATCGCAAACCTTTACATCTTACCCAATTTGGTAAGGCTCCAATTCCTATATTCAGGTTGTCTCCAAATGCCAAGCGGCAATTTCTGAAATGGTTAAAGGATGTGGCAAAGTTTCCGGATGGGTATGTATCAAACATAGGACGATGCATACACATTGACCACGATTGTAAAATATATGGTTTGAAAAGTCATGATTGCCATGTCATTATGCAACGATTATTTCCGTTTGTTTTCTCTGAACTCCTGCCTTCAGAAGTCCATGAAGCAATCTCAGTTAAATATTATTATCTACTATAAGTATCCTACCAAAAAAATAAAGTATGTTTAAGTAATTTTTTGTTTCACTTGTCAATGTAGATGTGGGCATTTTTTTCCGTGACCTATGTTCTAGGTCTTTGAATAGAAGTGACATAGCTCATTTGAAGGATAATATAGCTCAGACGCTTTGCAATCTAGAGAAGATCTTTCCACCATCATTTTTTGATGTTATGGAACATTTGACTGTTCACTTACCTGAAGAAGCTGAGCTTGGTGGACCGATGCAGTTTCGATGGATGTATCTATTCGAGCGATTCATGTTTCACCTCAAGAAAAAAGCGAATAACAAAGCGAGTGTTGAAGGTTCAATTGTGGAACAGTTTTTTATATGTTAGATTGCATGCTTTGTTTCTTATTGTTTTGTTTTATCTTGTATTGGATTTTCTAGAAATAAAAGTGCTCTTGCCTACAATTAGAAATCCGATTCAGCAATCAACATGCTTTTGAATTACACGACACGACACATGTATGTTGAAGCTACTTAAAGATAAATCAAGAGATATACTCCAAAATTGGTAATTGCACAAAACAGAAATTCTTAATTTTATTTATTGAAAAGTAGGAATGCATTACATGGTTGGTGATAAGTACACCAATTTTATTAGTAGAAATATTGCAAACTACGAGAAAACATTACATGGTTGGTGATAAGTACACCAATTTTATTTAATAATAGTACGATGCGAATGTGTTCATGACTTATCTCAGATCAATAAAACACACGTTTATTTTTATAGCATATGTAACAGACTTAGGCAAAGATCCATATTGGCCTTTTACTTGACACCATTGACGTCTTTGACTGAAGCTTTAATTTTAGTGGCGTGGCGTTCACAGAAGCTCTTCAGTCTTGCAAATGCATCCTCCAAAGCAAAAATATCCATGTCGATAGAATGCCTCGCCCAGTTCTTCAAACCAAAAGCAATCCCTAAACCAATCCAACATGGTAACATATATATGTTGTTATGCGATAATTGTCTTAAATGCTAAACCGTTAAATTACCGTGATCAAAGGTAACGAGAAATTAATAAATACCTGGTAAGAGGACAATGCATTCTTCTTTAGCAAGCGTTTCACAGAATTCTTCATCAGTATTAATGTCCGCAAACATTGAGAAGTTCAGCTCGGTCTGGGAGAAGAGAAAAAGCATGTATATATATAAGATTGTTTCAAAATATAATACTAACTAGTAATAAGAAGTCAGAAATGTAGTAGTAATAATAGAATACCCATAAGAAGGTGCAGGCTTCAGTTTGGTGGTAGCAGGTTAGGGCTGGTATGTCTTTGAGCTTCTCAAATGCAAAGTCCGATTTCTCTTTCAGAAAAGCCTTCCTCCTCTCGAAGAACTCTTTAGGAGTTTTCTCCAAGATGGTGGGAACAGCAGCCTATATGATAAAAGTCACGAATTCACCTTAGTATATGCATGCAAAAATAATAATAATAATAATAAATAAACCTTGGTTAGAGTATGCTTCCGAACTAGAAAATCCCGTACCTGGATAACAGTTGCTGGTTTATTATCTATCGCCAGAAAATTCTTAAGAGCACTTGTGATCTGTCCATATATAGCAAGATTAGGAAAATTAAACAAAATTTGATTTTCACGTACACCAAATTTATTTATACAATGATAAAATTAACCAATACATTCATAGATATTTAGTATGTCAATGGCATGTAATCTCATTGTTAGGACGTAAAAAAAATGTTATTAACTTATAAATATAACGACGATATAAAGTAATGGTAGTAATGTTTAAAGAGTGATCGGAAAAAGTGGATTCGGACCTTGTTGGATTTGAAGGCACCATCTAGATCGTGCAGCGCGAGCCAGCCGGTTCGCCATCCGGGTACACTCCATCCCTTCGATAGAGAACCGAGACTGATCACAGGTACGATCGACGAGAATTTCGCCATGGGAACATGGGGATTACTCCCAAACACAGTCCATCTGAAAACTTCGTCAGCAACCACCAGTATCCGTAGTTCTCGGGCCAACTCAGCCAGCTTATAAAGAAATATTCAATAGTTACGTTAAACATTCTCAATGATGTGATCATATAAGGTCACGTTGTATATATAGCCAATTAGAGTATCTGTAAAATACCTGCTTAAGATGAGCTTCAGAGTACGTGTTCCCATTAGGATTGTGTGGGTTGATAATAAGTATCGCACAGGTGTTCTCGTCCACAAGCGAACGGACGCTGTCAAAGTCGATCTCATAGTTCTTTTCGCGGAGGAAAGTATATTCACGAACCTCAAAGTTATTGTAGACTGCGTGGACCATGTCCCATGGAAAGCCCGGCTTCGGAAGCAAGATGTTGGCTTTCGGTGCAGCCAAGATTTCAATTGCAAGCTCGATGGCTTGTTTGCATCCAACGGTCATAAACACGTCATCTGCAGTCAGTTTGTTCGGAAGATCTCGACTTAGAAACTCTGCCACAGCACTGAGAACAACGGAAGCAAAAAACAATTTGTCATAGAAAATATACCAAGATACATAATAGAGTTAAGGTGTAACTAGAAGTGTAATATGGGCTAGATCATATTGTAAAACAATTTTTTTGTGGGACAGTTTTTCTTAGGACTTTTCAAGAAAAATATCTTAAATGATCAACGATAATTCGATGTATATATTACCTTTTAGCTGCGGGAAGGCCAATACTTGGAGCATAGGCGTTTCCACTACCGTCAAGGACAGCTTTAACGACTGCCTTCTCAGCGGTATGGCTAGTCTCGGGGGCTTCACTTAGAGGGGGCAAAATGGCTTTTATTTTAGGGTCACACAGAGCCATGATTCTAGAGGTGTAACTGCCTAGGGTAAAACCTGAAGCCTTTTTGGCTGCTTCGTTACCAATAAACTGCCAGTTGACGGAAGTATTTTTCGCCATATTTCTTATATTTCTCTTGTTTAGATTTTTGGTTTGGTGATTGTTTTCATCGCTACGAGGGGGATTATATAGTACAAGTTTCAACACTTCAAAAAAAAAAAAAACTTAAACACATGATTTTCACGTGCTGAGTATCCAAAAAATCTAGAGAGAAACAAATAATAAAATAATCTATGTCGAGTCTCCACGCGTTAGAACGTGGGAAACTTCGATCAAGCTGATTACAAGTAATCTTTTGTAAACTTAGGGTTAAATTTGTATGTTGAGTGATCTCTACGCGTTGGAACGTGTGGGTTTCTTTCGATCAAGGTGATTAGTACACGCAGAATAGAATTATGTATACAAGTCTGCGACACCCTCCGGATCAGGAGTCAGGACTATAATCAATAATAGACAATTAATTCAAATGCATATTCACCCATGCACAGTTCTTTATGTTTAAAGGTTCCCAAAAATAACAAATACATTGTATAAATATTTCTTGTCTTAAACGGTTAAACCCTAACATTTGGGCGTCGGTACAATCACTCGGTTTCAAGTCCTTCCCCCTCCTGAGTCCTAAGGTAACAAAGAATGGTGAACATGAATGTGTAAAGTAAAATATTAGAAGTGTTCGAAGACTAAATTGGATATTTGGACACAACAAAAGAGCTGATTCGAGAGTGAAATAATTGTGTGAGTTTTAAAGTCTTGCCGATAAATAGACAAAAGGTAGTCCAAGTATTCTCATATTGATAACCAAGTGTCTTTAAGCCTCTATGTAAGAAGACTTTGGAGTTTGGATACCGCACCGAAAGGTCCCGATAAAATACATACCAAATAACAAAAGTATTGTATTAAAAAAAATACTCACTTTGTTTCGCAAAAAGTGTTATTTTCGAATTTTATTTTTGTTTCACAAACAGTATCATTTTACGTTTTTAATAAATAATTTTCAATTTTCAATGCATCTTTTATATTAGATTTCTTAATTTTACTTTAATTCTATAATTAATTTAACCTATTAATCACTTATTAAATAAGAACATGTATGTATATATTTTTTATCTTTTTTTAATTTAGGTAAAATGTGTCTAAATGATACTCTTTAACACAAAAAATATTAAAGATCAATCACATACATGATTTAACTGAATCTATTATTCTGTTTACATATAATACCAAACAAAACCAAACAAAAATTCTTTGCTCAACATGTCGACCCGTGAAAAATTTAGTCTCTACTATTAGTACATACTACACTGCCTAGTACATAGTACACTTATCTTGGTTGCCAACGAATATTCACGTGATATTTCACGTGGGATGTTGAAAAATGAATTGAGAGGACAAAATGAAATAATGCATCTACATGTTAAAACTTGATTTCCCTCTAATTAAGGTGATTACAAATGTGAGAATAATACTTTTGTCAACCCAAAGTAGTTTGTTTGTCTTAAAATAATTAAACGAGCGAATATGGATAAGACTTAAAAAAGCTAGGCCTCATGCCAAAAATTGTCCAAACCTTAAATATCGAAATACCACTACAAGATGTCATTTTTACAGATCCGTGAAAAACCAGTTTTATGAAAATTATTTGTTAAAACAACTATAAATTTTGATACCATACCAAAAACTAGCTCAAGAATTGAGGTTTCTTTCGATCAAGGTGATTAGTACACGTAGAATAGAATTATGTATACAAGTCTGCGACACCCTCCGGATCAGGACTCACGAGTATAATCAATAATAGACAATTAATTCAAATGCATATTCACCCATGCACAGTTCTTTATGTTTAAAGGTTCCCAAAAATAACAAATACATTGTATAAATATTTTTTTGTCTTAAACCCTAACATTTGGGAGTCGGTACAATCACTCGGTTTCAAGTCCTTCCCCCTCCTAAGGTAACAAAGAATGGTGAACATGAATGTGTAAAGTAAAATATTAGAAGTGTTCCGATAAATAGGCAAAAGGTAGACTATGTTGGGTATTTGGACACAACAAAAGAGCTAATTAGAGAGTGAAATAATTGTGTGAGTTTTAAAGTCTTGCTGATAAATAGGCAAAAAAAAGGTAGTCCAAATATTCTTATATTATATCCAAGTGTCTTTAAGCCTCTTACAAGACTTTGGATACTGCACTCAAAGATCACAATAAAATACATACCAACTAACAAAGTATTGTATTAAAAAAAAAAAAGATTTCTTCTGTTTCTTAAAAAAATGTCATTTTGAGTTTTATTTTTGTTTCACAAAGAATGTCATTTTATATTTTTAATAAATCATTTTATATTTCCTATGCATCTTTTACATTAGATTTCTTAATTTTACTTTAATTCTATAATTAATTTTAACCTATTAATCACTTATTAATTAAAAACATATATGTATATATTTTTAATATTTTCTTAATTTTGGTAAAATGTGTCTAAATAATATTCTTTGTGAAACAGAGATTATATTAAAGATCAATCACATACATGATTTAACTGAATCTATTATTCTGTTTACATAAAGTTAGTTAATGTACATATAATACCCTATAAAACCAAACAAAAATTCTTTCTTAGCCGTCCTCTTTATTTTGCTCAACATGTCGACCCGTGAAAAATTTAGTCTCTCCTATAGTGCATACTACACTACACTGCCTAGTACATAGTACACTTATCTTGGTTGCCAACGAATATTCACGTGATATTTCACGTGGGAAGTTGAAAAATGAATTGAGAGGACAAAATGAAATAATGCATCTCGTGCCTGCCTCTACATGTTAAAACTTGATTTCCCTCTAATTAAGGTGATTACAAATGTGAAAATAATACTTTTGTCAACCCAAAGTAGTTTGTTTGTCTTAAAATAATTAAACGAGCGAATATAGATAAGACTTAAAAAGGCTAGGCCTCATGCCAAAAACTGTCCAAACCTTAAATATCGAAATACCCCTACAAGATGTCATTTTTACAGATCCGTCAAAAACCAGTTTTATGAAAATTATTTGTTAAAACAACTATAAATTTTGATACCATACCAAAACCTAGCTCAAGAATTGAGGATTACTTCCTTTAGCTTGCTCAGAAGTACTTGATTTTTGAATTATTTACTGATAAATGTCAACAAAATTAATGGAATTCTCTCATATATTTTACTAATCGAATTCCAAATGAAATCACTTAATTGATAAATCGAGTAAACTCTTGATGGTGATCAAAAATAAAAAAGAAATACTACTGAAATGTCAACAAAATTAATGGAATTCTCTCATATATATTTTACTAATCGAATTCCAAATGAAATCACTTAATTGATAAATCGAGTAAACTCTTGATGGTGATCAAAAATAAAAAAAGAAATACTATTGTACGTATATTATAACACGTTAAAATTGACACGTGTCGTGATTATGTAAGTTACTAACTTTAAAAACTAAAGTTTATAAAATAAGATATATATATATATATATATATATATATATATATATATTTATATATATATATATTAGTAGGTACGTTGTACAGCTAAAATAATACAGATAATGAGAAATACTGTAGATATTTTGAAACTCATAACAACTTTTTTTTTGTTTTTTGAATGTCATAACAACTTTTTATCATCTTCTTCCTCGTAACAAACACTGAAAACACATGCGCAATTGAGCTTGTTTGTGTAGTCGGAATCTCCTTTCTTACTTGTTTTGTTGATAGCTCACGAGAATATAAGAAGAGGCAAAAGATTCGTACGTTGATCCGTATGTTTTTCTTTGTTGTTTCTAACTAAAAAAATACCCCCATAACACCACCGGCCTCTGTAGATATGAGTCGTGTAAAATACGATTCATTAATCATTATTTCTTTTGAACCAAAAGCAAATGAAATCATTATTTCTTTACTTTTTTTATGGATTGAATCAGTGTAAATTAAGCGTGTATGGATTTAATCAGGTTAAATTTTAGCTGAACCAAACTAAAACCAAACTATTCACTTTGGCTGTAATCTCTGGTTCAATTTGTTTTGTTGGCTCCTAATAAGTAATAAGGTTCCAAATAATAAATTCTGAACTTAAATCGAACCAATCTATTCAACTGAGAATAAATAGAATTTTATTTGTTTCGTAGATGAGTAGAAAAATTAGAAAATACATGGAAATAATTTCTCAAAGATACATGCTCTTAATGATTGAGGTGAGGGATTAAAACACCATTTTATTTATCACAAACTCTTATTAATGATTTATTATTTCGTATCAGCAAACCATCCCCATTTATATCTTAGCCTCAGATATATTCGAGGAATCGGAAGTCTTTAGTTGACGGACGTCACTGACGTCTTTAAGTGAAGATTCAACTATAATGGAATGGCGGTCACAGAAGCTCTTCAATCTTACAAATGCATCCTCTAGTCTCGGAGTCTCCATGTCGATAGAATGCCTCAACCAGTTCTTCTGACCAAATGCAATCCCTAAACCAATCCAACACACAATATTTTTTATTTGATTTTTGTCAATAACATGCATTCAATCGGATTAAAACTGGGTTTTGACACAACAACAAACTCTACTACGAATCACTAGAGTTTTTATTTGACAAGTGTTCTCAAAAAAAATATTAAAAAAAAATAATAATAATCTTATATATTATTATTAAAAAAAGAACAAAAGGGGTCTTTTTCACAGTCAGTGTGATGATGATGAAGAAGAAGAAGATTAGAGATGACGAAAGAGAGGGAGTAAGAGACGATCGATTGTGTTTGCTGCTGCTGTCTCTCGTTTGTGATTTTGACGCGCAACTAGTTCGTAGGGGTATTTTTGTCATTTACGTAAACCAGACAAGCGTTATTATACCTGACGTCGTCAAGAGTTAACGGCGTTGCTCTGTGTTTTGCCGTCGTTCATCATATAAACGTCGGTCGATAATGATGTGCAAGTGCTGTTTTTATTTATTTATTTTATAGTAATTATGTATAAGTAACATTTTTGTTTTTTAATTGTAATAAATGTGAGAATGTAATGAGAAACCAGACATTAAATGTTGTATCTTAATTCGGTAGGTCCAACTGATTTGGTAACTGGTGTGGTGTGCACTATCTTCTTCTGCTGTGATGTTTTGTAGTATTTCTTTCTTTTATAAGGAGAAGGACACGTATTAGATATTTTTAGACTTGGGGAGCTTATAGTTTTAATTATACCCAACAACAGGATTAAGACCTGCTTAATAGTCCAAAATCTTCGGTTTACCAAAAATATATAAGAGAATAACACAAAAATTGCATTATAAAAGGCTAATTGTAATCTCGAAGGTCGAGAGGATTAAGTACGGAGCGAGCTTTTTATTGTAAATAACTAGATATTCATTGTGGTATACCCTGTAACTATTTTTTAATAAAAATGAAATGTTATTTGTTTTGTAGATTAACTATATTAATAATTGATATTTAATTTATATTTTTTAAAATGTATATTATTGTTCTTTTCAGTTGTGATCAGTTCTTGATTCAAAATTATATTTTAGTAATAGAGTTGTTTTACTTTTGTTTTGATAGGAGTCACAAATCGCATGACTCTTATGAACAGAGATCAGTAGACATGGAATCTCAAAGGTTTATCAATGCTGCAAATGCTGAACATGAGAGTAGAGTGTTTGACGGATCAGAAAAATCTGCAAAGCAAAGAAAAAGTGTGAGTGCTGCACCAGAAGCATCTAAGAAGCAGAAACAGAAACAGAAAGTGAGTTATGAACCAGAAGCACCTACGGTCCAAAAAATTGAAACTGCCCGCCGCGGACGGCCCAGATCTCGCTGCCAAGTTTCTAAAACATCTTTCAAAGCAAGAATCCGAGTTCTGTAGCCATAGTAACTGAAGAATAAATTAGCAATCTGGGAAAAAAAAACTGTTCTTGAAACCTGCAACTTTGTTTTTATCATTCTTTGATTTCTCTGCAACTATCATCATTATCTTTATTCTTTAAGAGGAAAAAATATTTTTGATGGCATGATCAACAACAAAATTCATTATTTCTTCCTTTTGAACTTTTTTTATGAAGCTCTTGGTTTCAACTTTCAAACTTTCTTTCAAATTCCATGCCATGACACATACATTATACCAACTCCAAGATTTTTTATCAAAAGAAATACAGAGCTGCTAATTGCTGATCACACAAATTCAACATCAAAATGAACAAAACTAAAAATGAAAACTAACAACCAAGAATGTATACAATGCCCGCGGGCCGGACCGTTAACCCGCTGGGTCTTGCGGAGCGGGTCTAGACATATATATTTTGCCCGCGGTCCTAAACGGGCCGGTCCGCAGCGGTCCCAAAAAAAAAATGTCCATGGCGGAGCAGGCTAGATGGGCGCGGGCTAGCCCGTTTGACACCTCTAAATCCAACACACAATATTTTTTATTTGATTTTTGTCAATAACATGCATTCAATCGGATTAAAACTGGGTTTTGACACAACAACAAACTCTACTACGAATCACTAGACTGCATGTTTAATCTATAATTTTTATTTGACAAGTGTTCTCAAAAAAAATATTAAAAAAAAAAAATAATAATCTTATATATTCGTCCTATAGAACGAGAGGTTTTCACAATCAGGGTTTTTACCAGGTAAAAGAACGAGGTTTTCTTCCTTAGCAAGTTTCCTACAGAAGTCGTGATCGTCTTCAATGTCTACAAAATCCAATGGGTCCAGCTTTGTCTGCGGTATGCCCATCCACGCAAGGAGAAGTTGGTTTTAAACTCAAAAATTAATTAAAAGATGTAAAAATAATATATTAATAGAATTAATACCCATAAGAAAGTGCATGCTTCAGGTTTCATGTAACAGGTGAGGGTTGGTATGTGCTTGAGCTTTGAATATCCAAATTCCACTTTGTCTTTCAGAAAACTCTGCCTCTTATCGAAGAACTCTTGAGGAGTTTTCTCCAAGATGGTAGGAATAGCCGCCTATATTGAATTCATAATGGAATATCGAATTCATAATATTTATTTACAATAATTCTGGAGATTGAACAAATTATAATGAAACGCGATCCGAACCTGGATAACAGTTGGTGGTTTAGAACTAATCTCAAGATATTCTTTAGCAGCTTTTAAGACCTGTACATATAAAAACAAGATAAGGCCAAGAAAATGAACTGAAATGATTTTCTTTTTAACTATTAATCTAATATAGAATTATATATAGGAAAATAATGCATATTGCTGTTTCCGGACCAACCTTGGTGGTTTTGAAGTCACCATTTATATCGTGCAGTGCAAGCCAGCCGGTTCGCCATCCTGGGACTATCCACCCTTTCGATATGGACCCGACAGTAACTACGGGTACTATCGAGGAGAATTTTCCCATTGGAACAAAGGGATTACTCCCGAACACGGTCCATCTATATACTTCATCCGAAATTACCATTATCCCGAGTTCCCGAGCCAATGTTGCCAGCTGTGATTGATTTCAAAAGTAAAGATTTGCATCTTGTTTGCCTTAACTTAAAATCAAGCTACTAAGAGATATCTTGTGACATAAAACACGGATCAACATTTTCTCCAAAACATTATAATATAATAATAAAAATTATTGTTATATATGTTTTAAAAAGTTATTTTGTTTGAAAGCACTAACATAACAATGTAATTTTTTATACTTTATAAGATTAGTTTTATATTTGTACTTCTCAATTAATATAGTAGGATTTATATTTTCAATACTGCAAATCGTAAATGACACAGAAAAATGTGTTTATTTGTTTTTGTGGGTTAAGCTTACAACGTAGGAGAGAGTTTTGATTATAACATTACTTAATTTGAAGAAAAAACGTAAACAAAAACTAGATTTTATGCATGCCTAGTTCATCTAGCCAATCATGTTTCATGTGAACAATTTTCCAAGAGTAAAATTACTTAAATACCTGCTCAAGATGAGCCTTAGTGTAGTAGTTCCCATTGGGGTTATGGGGGTTGATTATAAATATCGCAAACGTGTTCTCGTCTACCATCTCTCTGACGCTGTCGAAATTGATCTCAAAGTCTCTTTCCGGGATGACTTCATACCTTCGAACCTCAAGATGTTTGTAAATAGAGTGGACAATGTCCCATGGAAAGCCAGGCCTCGGAAGCAAGATGTTGGCTGTTGGTTTAGCCAGGATTTTGACCGCAAGCTCGATTGCTTGTTTGCACCCAACAGTCATATATACATCATCTCCCGTTAGCTTGTTATCAAGATCTCGGTTTAAATAATCCGCCACAGCACTGATAAGCATAGAGTTAAGATTCAGAACAGCCAAGGATGCCAATTTCGTTGAACCGATTCTATCTAACTTGACTGGCCATAATGTATTCGGCTTAATTCTCAAATAAGTTAAGGACTAACCTGAACCAATCCAAAAACTAACATATATAGATCTAACCAACAATACTACAAAAATGTGCAAAAAAATCTAAAATAGTTAACATTCTATATTTACCGTTTCGCAACCGAGAGGCCAATACTAGGGGCGTAGGCGTTTCCTTTGCCGCAGAGGACAGCTTGAACGACTGCCTTTTCGGCAGTATGGCTGGTCTCTGCCTCCTCGCTTAGTGGAGGCAAAATAGGCTTTCCTTGAGGGTCGCACATGCCAAAGATTTCAGAAGAGTAAGTACCTAGAGAGACTGCAGCGGCCTTTTCAGCTGCATCGCTGCCACTGAACTGCCAATCAACGTATCCATGGCTAGTCATGTTTCTTATGTTTTATATCTCTTGATAGATTATTTTTTTTGGGTGATTACTCTCATTGCTATTAGTAAGATTATATAGTAGAAGTTTCTACATTTTTCTATTAGAATAAAGCATGAAGTGAAGTAAGTAAAGAAGTAAAGAATTGATGTTAAGAAAGAGATGTGAAGTAACGAATAAAATACTGTGTCTATAATATGAAGTAGTAAAGTGTGATGTGTGTATGATGCGAGGTAAAGAATAAAACATGTGTGTAAAATATGTGAAGAAAGGAATATCTTATGTAAAATATATTTCTTAAGATATGTACTATGGATAAGCTTATGTATTGAGATAACAACAACAAAAAGAAATAATAATGTATCTAGACGTATGTTTGTTTTTAAAAAATATGTTTAGTTCATTATAATTAATAGTATGCCAAATAATTTATTAAACCATAAATTTTAGTAAAATAATAATTTTGTGGTTCTTTAAATGTACCTATTATCATTACAAAATTAATTTGGTGGTCTTAGTCAATTAAAACCTAAAAAAAAAAGAACATAATAAAATAAAACAATGGTTTAAGATTCCAAACTCTCATTAATTAAAGTTAAGTATGGAACAAAACTGAACTCATACAACGTGCATACAGAAATGGTCTAAATTAGATTATAACTAGGGATTAATCCGGGCTATGTCGGATATATATTTAACATCTGATATTTTTATATAGTGACCAATGAAATGCATAGATTTGTAGGTATTTCTATGATCATAATTTTGAATTGGTCCATTTAGCAGCTTTATAATATGACCTATTATGTATTGTAACAATGTTTTCTTCTTTTATGGTATTTTTTTCTCCTTCTCTTGTGTGTTTGAATTTGTGTTTACTACTATTGTTACCAACATTTGCATGAGCATATATACCAAGTCCATTAAGTACTTAATCCAAATAAATTCTGATACCTCCCTATTAATTGTATCTTTTGCATCTCCTCCATCTTCCAATCTCTCTCTTGCAAAAAGCTCGGGATATATATATTACTCATTGACAAATGCCTAAATTTCTAATAAAAAACAACGAAGAACGTTTCTACACAACATTGGCTTTAGACCAGGCCATGCTATATCTGAAACTAATCTTTTCTATACACATAATGCCCATTAAAGTTTTAAGTTTCTGACGGAGTGGCCCTCTTTATGGTAAGTTTCGCCACTGGAAATATACAGTGAGTGATTGAAGCTTGATGCATGAAACTTCACAAAAGTAAAAATGATATGTTCTCAAAGTTGTTCATCAATAGAATAAAAAATAATTCATGGTTTTGGATGTCAATTATCTATGCCATAAACATTGGCCTTAATATTTGATCTCGATTTGTATAATGGATAAACCATTTTGAGAAGGTAAGTGACACCAGTACGTAGTTGAGAACATGAGATTGCATCTCCCATGAGTATGCATCTCCCATGAGTAATCCTTGTTGTAACTACGCTCATGGCTAAAAAAAAAAACAAATTGTTTTATGTAGAAACTCTAGCCTTAAGAGATTATTGATTCAAATTTGGTAATACTTAAAAGAAAAACACATTTAAAATATAAGACTTCTTTTCATATCTCACTGGCTTCAACATATAGATTGCCATCTAACATCTGATATCTTTACTGAGATTATCTAAGCACATAAAAAGGATATTACCAGTTTTACTAAGTTCTCTTCTCCGTTAAGGAAAAACCTTCTTTAGCATATTTGTATTGGTTTTTCTTTATTGTCTTTAGTATGCCAGTAGATCTTCATGGATTTGTTTGGAATCATTGAGATAGCTGAAGAATTAAAACAGTAGAAAAACGTTAAATAATCAATTAAATCACCTAATCATCATTGCTTAAGTAGTTATGTATACGGGTAGAACTGAAAATATTAGGAGAAGAAAAAAAACAAAATAACGATATATCCTCCTTACCTTTGAGGTTATGGTTGCTTTGTCGAGCCTATGGCACAAATTGTAATTTAGGTAATATCCATGCTTCTTATTCATTCCTCAACTAACATGAATAACAAAGCAGCACCGAAAAGGCGTCTTAAATACCCCATTGCCTAACAGTTCAAGGGGATGGGTTCTCTGAAGATTAAATGTTGACAACAAATCATTAAACGAAAACAGAGGAGAGGATACATTAAAACTCCAATTGTCACATGAGATATCAGGATTTTCCGATTGGGTACTTACTTGCACCATTTGTAGCTCAGCCTCAGTCGTTTTTATCTCTAACGACACACATGTGGCCTCAACGTACGCCTGATGTGCTGAGACCAACAACGACCAAAGGTAAAAAGAGTGTACTTACGTTATATGAAACGATACGTTATATGAAACGATAAGACAGGAATCACACGGTTAGTTTAAAGATTTGTATAATTAAACAAACTAGGATCGGATCCACGCTACAGCGCGAATGAATTTTTACAGATATATAAGACTCGTAACACTTACATTTTTATTTTACTATAATGCAATCAATTATAGTTATTTATATATTTGTGAATGAGTTCAAAGAAAATAGAATAAGTTTTGATATAATAAAATAAATAAAACTGAAAAATTTAACAGCAAGAGAAATATATTGTGGATATTATGATCCATAATAGATTGGATACACTATTCACTATACACTATAGTTTGATCTATAGAAGAGTCTCATATTTTTGTAATAAATTTGGATAAAATAAAAATTGAAAAAAAAATTCGAACAATTGTTATTATAAATTTATAATGAGTACTGATAGAATAAAAGTAGTTAAAATATATATATAATTTTAACATTTCTATTATTTTGGTAAAAATAAAAGAAGAATAAAAATAAAAATATTGAACAAAAAACAATTCGAAATGATAACATTATAACACTGAAAAATAAGAATAAAAAATTAATTTTTCATCAATGAAAAATAAGAATAAGAAATTAATTTTTCATCCTACCCTAGTGAAAAACAAAGAAAAAGAGAGAGCTTATTAGCCTACAGAAAAAAGCATTTATATACATAAAAATATTTTGAAACCCCATACGTGAGGAGTAGAGGTAAGATAGGATTGAATACCAAAAATGAAGAAAAACATTTCACCTGTAACAATAAAAACATAAGATGTATTTTTTTCCTTATGACATAAAATTTTTATGTAGAATTACCATCTCACAAACACCAATGCCCGATAAATAAATGGTTCCATTTGACACAACATTTAGTAACCTATACTTTTATTATGAAACGAAATACATGTGACATGGAAAAAAATTATAATAAATTTGGAACTGCCCATGCAACAATAGTAGAGAGGATAATCATGACCTAAGAATTATCAAAGACATAAACTTCCAAATCTAGTAGAAAATTCATTGAAAACTGATTGTATAATAGACTACCAATAACTCACAATCCAAACCGATAAACAACCTGGCAACACAAGTCTTCTAGGGTAAAGCTGAACTCCAAGAAAACGTCATAGCGACGGACTTGTAAAACCCTACACATCACAAGAAACATCTTTCGAGTAACATCTTTCTATTACTCGATTTTTATTGATTCATACAAATATTTTTAATTCATATGTTAGGAAAATAACAAAATTGATAGTAAAGATTTCAATACATTAATAAACATATCATCAATTCTCATTAGTATTTTCTTTTTTTTTTATTATAAAGTTATTTTGTATTTGTATAGCTATATATATATTTAAAATTTAGTTCTAAGATTTTAATATATTTTATTAATTCCAACTAATTAAAATCTCTTATGAATTGAATTTATCATATAAAAATAGACCTAATTCATTTGATAGTGTAGATAAATGATATTATTACTATTTATGTATTTTATTTATAATTACAAAGATAATTATTTAACAAAAGAAATCTTATTTTATAGTTTCGTAAAATTTGTTTTGAAAAAATTCTCGAGTCATAAAATAAAATAATTTTTAATATAGTATTTTGTAGTTAAATTTTAGTTTTTCTAAATAATTAAAAATTCCCTAATTAATAATCATAATTCTGTTGAGGAAATTTCTAAAAATCAAAGCTAATTTTATATACTACATTTTATATACAATTCCAAATTTAATAGCTTAATTTTGATGGTAAAGATTTTAAATTGTTTCCATAAATTTTGGGTAGTAATTATTATTTGAAAACTTTAGAAGATAAAATATACACTAATTAGCAAATTTTGTTAGTTTCCTAAATTAAAGGAACGACCAATATTCTCATAATTAGTTTCCTTTTTTAATTATGATTTCAAATCATTACCCGATGACCAAATCTTAAAGAAGCGGATATTTATGACTCGGATCCGTTTTGTTAATTTCAGGTCATTTTGCCAATTTTGAACCGACCCGAGAATGATTTTGTACTTCTTTTTTACTTATATAGGGATGAAAAAGAGATTTTGCACGAAACAAAAAAGATCTATGATATACCTTCATTTGAATGGCCGAAAGAAGGGTCCTCCACTCGAGTGATTGTGGAATTGAAACAAAAACGTTCTCCTTTGCAAAGAAGGAGAGTTGCAACAACAAAAATTAGATCAAAGTAAAACGGTGATACGATTAAAAAAATTTGGAAACATTCCAAAGATATAATCGATGGAGATGCTATCAAACATCCCATGACTTTGGGCCGCAAAAGAAAATAGTTAGAAATCGTATTGTACACGACTCATAAAAAGCATGGGCGGTTTTCCTCCTCCCATGTCGTCGTTTGAAGACAAAACAGCGTCGACAAAAGTATTATTTTTAAGAACCAAGTATGTATCACGTAGGTTCGTATTTTAAATCTTATCCATATATTCGTGCGTTTAATTATTTAGGACAAACAAACTATTTTGCGTTGACAAATGTAAAACTAATTAAGGTGATTAATTTCATGTAGAGGCACGAGATGCATTATTTCCTTTTGTCCTCGACTCAATTCATACCCTTTTATATATTCCACGTGAAAAATCATGTTCACAGAATAATATTATACACTTTTCGTTGGCAAACATGAGAAGTGGTAGGCAATATATTACTATGTACTAGGATATTTTTTAATATAGTTTTTTTTTTCTTGAGCATATGTTGTTCACTTGTTTGGATGCGGAGTTCTATTTGTGGGATGTAACGTTTCAGACACATCTCAGGTCTACACTCTTAAGAGGACAATAATCTGCACATGAAATATATTTATCTATGTATATGGAAATATATATACTGAATTGAGATGACTATTGAGTATATATCCAAAGTCTTCTTACTTTTTTTTTCGTCGAAAAGTGATTTATATTGATGAAAGGTTATAGTCTGAAACCATTTGTTGCATTAGCCAGGCAGATGGTCTAAAAGTATTCAAAATAGAAAATACAATGAAGACATCCAAATTTTTTTTTTATTTTTATTATTAATGGGCCTTCCCAAAAAATTGGGCAAGGCCTTGTTAGTTTACAATTGGGTAGGTACAAAAAGAGATAACAGAAAAATCGGTCCACTAACGAAAACAAGATCGACTCCTGCTGAATTTAGCTTGACCTGAAGCAGCGGTTTGAACAGTAATTCCGGCGAAAGCGAGATCCACTCCTTTGCGGCAGAGACAATGAAGTAAACCTTTACCAGAAGTTTTTGAAATCTGATGCCGGTTCACACTCCATCGTCTCACCTGACCCGGAACAAATATCCCGGCTTGTTCTAACCGCCGACAGCAGGCTCTGTGGTTTCTGTCCCTTGCCTAGAAACTCAACACACTCAGAGCTATCCCCCGTTTCCATAAGTGGTGACCTTCGTTATCTCAGAGCAAGGACCAAACACTTTGTCCGGAGTCAAACAAAAACGCGGCGATCTCTAACTTACTGATTGCTCAAGCCAAAAACTAAAGATCGGACTCCGCAACCGCCTACTAAGATCCAATGGATCCAATGGATCTAGAACTTACCTCCTAGACGAGCAGCAAGACCCACCAATCCTCCATCGACTTCCACCGCGAACTGCAGCGGTCAATTGAATGTTGAGCTGCAAGAAAAACACCTCCGGGAACCTCCTGCGTCTTCAAACAAGAGGACTCCACCTAGGGTCTCCTCACCATCCAAAAGAATCCACACCACCACAGCCGCATCGAATGGAGGAAACCCTCACCACCGCTGCCGGAGAAGGAAACCTTGCTCACCCCTGCCTTCTTGATAAACTCCAAGACCTACAATTAAGCGCGTCCCAGAAGCTACTCACCTGACGAACCAGATCCCGAAGAAGCAAGCAACCGAACCGACTGGAGATGGGGAGATCTGCATATCCGAAGTCGAGACCACCGGAAACCGATCCCTGAGACACACCTAAAAGGAGATCTCAGCCCCCAACGCTCATCAAAGCCAAAACCAACCAGAGCTACCGACGCTTGACGAGAGGTTCAACTCAGATCCGCCGAAGATAACACCCATATCGGAGCTGTCCTCAAACTCGCGAATCCCAAGGAAACTCCGGCGAACAACCACAAACCTCTTGTCGTAGCCATACGCCAAATCTGCTCTGGTAACCACCTACCTTGAGCCCAGAAACGGACGGAGGACAGCCGCAAACCTCAGGGAATAAGAACGCCGGCGAGAAGCTACTAAAGAGAGGAAGAGAAGCCCTCTCTGGCGCCGGAAGGGCAAGCCGGAGAGGCAAACGGCGATTAGATCTAGGTTTTTTTTTTTAGAGAGAGGGAGAGAGACGCTCTCAAAGACATCCAAATTTTGCCAAAAGATGAACAACAATATCACACGATCTCTTACAAAAGCATATTGAACGAAATTAAATTGTGTTTCCCACCATCTAATGTCTTCAATAATTCCTTCTATGTAGATGTCTTTGTAAGTGTTGTGAAGTATTTTGTGAGTAGTTGACAATCTCCTTTGAAACAAACAGATGAATGTCCTTTTATCCAAGCTTGCTGCATTGCTGCCAATAGTGTTTTTGCTTCAGCTTCTAACGGAGAGGTTGCTGTTCCAAGTTTTTGTGATCCCCAACCCTTTTGAGATGCCATTTTTGTCCCTAACTATCCAACCTCCTATGACCTGATTACTGTATTTGTCAAATACAGCATCGTAGTTACATTTCACTATTGATGCCATTGGTCTCGTCCAAGTTGTCGGATATTGTACTTGATGCGTTAGTTCTGTAGAAGCTGGTGGATTGTGAAGTATCCAATCCTCAACATCACTCTTAGCTCTGTGTGTAAGTACCGTTGGTTGAATTGTAAGGCCTTCAAAAATGTATTTGTTTCTTGATTTTCATAAATGCCACATTATCCACATCGTTGTAAGGCAGTTAAATCAGTCATTTCAGCCATATTTTCCATGTCCAAGAAGGCTTTTAGGATTCTTTCACTATCATAATTCATCGATAAAAAGATATCTATAGGAATGTTGGATAGATCTCAAAGCTTTTTGGCATAGTAACAAGAAAACAATATATGATTAATTGTTTCATCACCTTGGAAGCACCTTGGGCATACTGGGTCAAGATTCATTCCTCGAGTGTTTAGTCGAGTAATTGTTGGTAAGGATTTGGACATCATTCGCCAGAGAAAATGTTTTATTTTGGGGAGAATCTTCAGTTTCCAAACTCTGTTTTTAGGGTAACAGAACCGTGTGGGATAGGACCTTGTGTTATTGCCATATCTTGGTTATGCATACCTAACCAATATCCCGATCGTACTGAGTATTCTCCTGATTTATTATAATTCCAAATAAGTCTATCTGGCTTTTCTTGAATGGGAAGATATATAGATTTTAGTGAGTTCTGATCCTGAGGATGGATATGAGTTAATATTTTTTCTTCATTCCAAAAACACTGATTTCCAACTTTAGTTATGAATTCTTTTACCAAGCACGGATCAGAATTTGTACTTCTGATCGGTTTAGGAGGGTTGAATGATGTGACATTGTCAATGTCTAACCGAGTAGTGGCTCCATCTCCAATAATATATCTTGATCCTTGCTTGATAAGTTTTAAACCCTCTAGTATGGAAGCCCAGCCATACGATTGATTAATTCTAGCTTTAGCATCGAGGATTGATTCATCTCTATAATATCTTGCTTTCATTATTTTTGCAAACAGAGAATCTGGATGTTGAATTAAGCGCCAAGCTTGTTTAGCAAGGAGAGCATCATTAAATTTGGATAAGTTTTTGAATCCAAGACCACCTTCTTTCTTTGAATATTGAAGTCTTTGCCAAGCTATCCCTGGGATCCCTCTTTCACTATTGCTTTTTTCCCACCAAAATTTTTGCAGGACTGAATCGATCTCAGAAATAACACCTTGTGGCAGTTTAAAACAAGACATATAGTAAACAGGCATTGCCATGGCAACAGATTTGAGCATTATCTCCTTTCCAGCGGGTGTCAGTCGTCTAGTACTCCAAGATGACGTTCGTTGGCGTACTTTATCAATGATATACTTGAACATCTCTGATTTCTTTCTCCCAAACTGTTCCGGAAGGCCGAGATATTTTCCTACACCACCCTGGTTCGGAATCTCTAGTATGTGTTTGAGTTGATTTTGAGTTATACCATGAACACGTGAGCCAAATGTTATCATTGATTTTGCTGTGTTTATCTTCTGTCCTGAGTAGTACTCATATACCTCAAAAGCTTCCTTTATTGCTTTGCAATTTCTAGCATTCTGATAGACAAATTTTCACCAGGGTATCAATTCCCTATGTATGTAGTACAAAGGGTTATCAATCCAAATGGTTGTCTATTGCTAGCAGGAAGGATATGATCAGTACAATACAAGTCAAGCCAAGCAGATAGGGTTTTGGTTCTAACAATCCTAAAATAAACAAAAGAAAAGAATATAAACAAGAAACCACACGACCTAAGCACTCGATGCAAGCAATCGAGTACATGATCGAGTGGGGTGATCGAGTATGCAAATGAGATATGAACAGCTCGAGGTATTACTCGAAACAGGTTATCGTGTACATGATCGGGTAGGTAGTCAAGTAAGTAAAGAAAATGCAAACAATTAAAATACAAAAGTTCCTAAGGATGGGGGTAATCGAATCCTAAGTGTTCTAGACCAGTACAGATGCCTTACATGCCTCAAGCAATTATTTCCTAGACAATGAACCTCTAAAACCTTATCACCACACTTTCGCACTAGCAACAATCAACCTTGAACACATTACCACACTGTCGCACTAGCAATATGAACAAGCAGGCATTAAGATCGATCCATTATTGTCAGTAGACTCGAACTCATCTATTTTTTTTTTTGAATAAATTTGCAAAAAGAAAAAAAATAAATAAAACAAATAAACTAAAATTTAAAGGATACTTTTGGGACTTCCTCCCAAGTGAGCTTGTTTAAAGTCACTAAGCTTGACTCTTCATGCTCCTTAAGCATGGGGTCCATGTGGAAGAGGTTCTGGAATCCTCTCCATTGTAGCAGGCTGGTTTAACAGATTTTCCAGGTGTTGTCCAGGTTCTAAGGCAAATGTGGTGTTGACCTCTTCAAGATGTTGCACCTTCTTTTGTTTGGTTTTTGTAGAGAAAGCTTGTTCATCAATGGTTGGCCTCTTAATCCCTTTCTTCACATCAAACTCCATCTTGAAATGCTCACCATGCTCTATCTTGATCTTGCCTTGCTTCACCTCGACCACAGCACCAACTGTTGCCAAGAATGGTCTCCCTAGAATCAGTGAATCATCTGGTTTCTTGTCCATATCCAGGATCATGAAGTCAGTAGGCACTTCCAATCTTCCAATCCTGACAGGCAGATTTTCCAGGATACCAATCGGATGTCTCATTGTTCTATCAGACAGAACCAAATACAATTTACTTGGTTTAAAATCAGTGAATCCCATCTTGTTGGCAACCGACAGCGGCATGATGCTAACTGAAGCTCCAAGGTCACACTAACAGTTCTTGAAGATCTGAAGTCCTATCGAACACGGCAAAGTGAAAGAGCCAGGGTTTTCAAATTTTTCCTCAATCCGCAAATCAGGATCCAAGCATACTCCACTTCTCAGAATCTCAAAACCAATCTCCTTGACAGCTTTCTTAACCTCATTTTCCAATCGAGCTGCTTCCATGGCAGCTTCTTTCTGAAGCTCGTGTGGGGGCAAAAGCTTAGGTGGTGGAGCTTTACGCTTAGCCATTCGCTCTGCAAGCGCCTCCAGCTGGATGTCAAGTGCAGCATTGAACCTTTCCTCTAATTCCCCTTCCTTTGTTGCAGGTGGTTGAGGCTGATCTATCTTTTCAACATCTACTCGATGCATCATCCGAGCAACACCATCGTGTAGGTCATCGGGTTCCAAATTCGGGTTGTTCTTCAGTTTCTGATTCTTGAACCATTGCTCGATCATCAACTCGATCAGTCTCCTCGGGTGAAGGCTCGGGTTCATACTCATATATATAATACTTAGTCTCATTTTTCATTGGGTGTTCCACATCCTCCCCATCTTGATCATCACTGTCTCCAGTGAGGTAATCCTCATAGTCATCATGAAGGAAGATGGCTTGAGCAGTTGCATAATCCTTGGGGTTTTGAACAGCCTTACCTGGGAGTTGGTTGATCTTGGGAGCTGGTTGGTTGTTGTGGTGACCTTCCAGGTATCGAACCTTTGTGTTGAGCGATTCGTACTTGGCATTGAGATCATTGTATCCTGAGTCGATCTTGTTGCTCATCTCTGTGAACCGTTTCGCGATGTCCATAGATGCTGTAGCCTGATTCTGAATCATTTGCTGAATGAGACCGCGTAATTCAGCTTCTTGTGATTGGTTTGGTGTACCTTTTGGTTGTTGGAATCCAGGTGGTTGGTTGTAGGTTCCTGAGTACTGTTTCTTAGGTGCATAGCCTTGGCTCTATTGGACAAAAGGCTTCTGTTGGACCTGGTTCCCTTGAATTGCAGATGGGCAAGTTTGGTCCTGAGGATTTGCAACATTCGGGTTTCGATAAGACAGATTCGGATTCGGCTTGAAGTTGTTGTACCCTCTATTGTAACCTCCTTGGTTGTTGATGTAGTTGACATCCTCTAGCTGCATAGTCTCTCCATCTTGTTGTAGAAACTGTTCTTCCTCTGATATAGCATGAACATGCTTCTGCTGGTTGAGGAGCTGATCGAGTTTGTCATTGAGGGCTTTCATGTCCCTCTTGTACTTGGCATCTTCCTCTCCTGTAGATCGCACAGAGCGATCATATTCTTCATTGTAGTTGCCATCAAATTGAGCTAAGTTCTCAACTAGGTCCCAACCTTCATCAACATCCTTGTTGAGGAAGTTACCATGACTTGCGGTGTCCAGCAACATCCGTATCTTGGGAACCACTCCTCTGTAAAGTGTGCTCAGCAATGAAGCATTACTGAAGCCGTGATGTGGACATCGAGTAGTGTATCCCTTGAAACGTACCCAAGCTTCATTGAACGTTTCATTGTTCTTCAGAACAAAGCCGGAAATGTCATTTCGCAGCCTTGCGGTCTGGAGTTGGAGAAGAATTTTGCTAGGAATGCCTTCTTGCACGCTTCCCAAGTGGTGATGGATTCCTTAGGGAGCGATTTCTCCCAGATGTGTGCTTTATCTCCTAAAGAAAATGGGAAAAGCCTGAGCTTGAATCCATCTTCACTAACTCCATTGATCTTCGTGAGGCTACAGAGCCTATCAAATTCATCCAGATGATCCAATGGGTCCTCCATTGGCACTCCATGAAACTTATTGCTCTGTATCATCTGGATGAGACTACTCTTGATCTCAAAATTGTTGTTCTGCATAGCTGGTGGCACAATGCCATTCTTTTGAGTGTGAGTAGATGGAGCATCTCCTGCTCCTATATTGGTCCTTGCTTGAGGAGCTGGTGGACCGTTCTGATTATTCATCGTCTCCTCAATAGTTGCTGGTTCCGGTTGAACTTGTTGTTGTCTGAGTAGCCGAGGTCTGTCGATGTTTTCGATGAAAGGACTCAGGTTCTAGCTACCTCTGAATCGTGTTTGCATGCACAGGTAGGTATCCGAGGGTGTACACGAGGATCAACTCAATCCAGGTGATCGAGTGACGGTTCGGGTGGGTGCTCGGGTTTGTACCTGAGATTCAAAACAAACAATGCGAAAGCAAACAAGTCAGTTTCCGAACCAAATAAAAACAAACGAACTTGATCTAGCAAGTATTGAAATCCTAAACGTAGCAAAATGAAAGCAACCAAATGGCAACGGCGCCAAATTGATAGACAGGTTTTCACCCAGGGTATCAATTCCCTATGCAGTTGTAGTACAAAGGGTTATCAATACAAATGGTTGTCTATTGCTAGCAGGAAGGATATGATCAGTACAATACAAGTCAAGCCAAGCAGATAGGATATTGGTTCTAACAATCCTAAAATAAACAAAAGAAAAGAATATAAACAAGAAACCACACGACCTAAGCACTCGATGCAAGCAATAGAGTACAGGATCGAGTGGGGTGATCGAGTATGCAAATGAGATATGAACAGCTCGAGGTATTACTCGATATAGGTTATCGTGTATCTGATCGGGTTGGTAGTCGAGTAAGTAAAAAAAATGCAAACAATTAAAATACGAAAGTTCCTAAGGATTGGAGTAATCGAATCCTAAGTGTTCTAGACCAGTACAGATGTCTTACATGTCTCAAGCAATTATTTCCTAGACAATGAACCTCTAAAACCTTGTCACCACACTTTCGCACTAGCAACAATCAACCTTGAACACATTACCACACTGTCGCACTAGCAATATGAACAAGCAGGCATTAAGATCGATTCATTATTGTCAGTAGACTCGAACTCATCTCATTTCTTACTCAGAGTCAAGTAAACCTCTAGCATTAGCTAAAGCAAGCATTTTATCTACTCCTTTCGGCCTGTAGCATTGGTAAACGCCCTAGATCTAATCTCAACCTCTCGGTCTGTTGACAGCATTAAGAACACCAACCTAGAAGGAAATCTATCAATCATTTACAATCAACTAAGGCATCCTAACTGATCAAGAACACAAAATCATCTATCCCATCCCTAGAAACTTTACTACACTACTCGGACATAGAAACGAATAACAAAGCAACAGAAATGAAGGAAAATGACATTGTATTAAAAGATAGAGTATATTAGAAGGAGTACAAGATAGAAATCTAAGAAAACTACAAAATAAAAATGCAAAACGAAAAGAAAATGTTTGAGTCGCTCAGTTCTCTCACAGAAGCTCTCGCTCTCTGGTTTGAGGGTCTGCGGCGTGCTTGTTTGTGAGCTAGGGTAAGAGGGGGTTTATATATGGAAACCGTTTGACCTAGCTTCCCATACTTGCCCGATGGTCTACTCGATGGGGTACACGAGGGTGAAGTCGGGTTACTCCTCGGGTGGATCTTTGGGTTGCTCTTCATGCTCTTGAATCCTCCTCGATCGTGTTGGGGTTCGGACTTGTTCTTGCAGCTCGATGGCTCCTTCAGGTACATGCTCGATTTATCCTTGTTTTTCCCCATTTTTGGCTCTTTAGGACCTGTTTTCATCCAAAATATGCAAATGCAGAAATGCAACACCCTAAATGCTCTAAAAGTGAATTCTTACAGTTAATGACCTAAAAATGCTAAGTTAGAAGTATGAACAATGCAAAATATGGACAAAAATAGATGCTAAAAACATATAAAAAGGAGAGTTATCACATTCGCTTGACAAAAGAAAAGAGAATCATCTGCAAATTGGAGATAAGTAATTGCAAGTACTCCATTTCCAATTTTCACACCCTTTATATCTCCATCTTTCACTCTAGTTTTTATAAGATGACTCATAATGTCTGCACAGAGAATAAATAGATAAGGGGATAGAGGATCCCCTTGTCTAATTCCTCTCTCTGGTGCAATCATGCTTTGGGGTGAACCATTTATCAAAACCGTGTAACTAACTGACTTCACTGTTGCCATTGTCCATGATATCCATTTATCATTAAAACCAAATAATCGCATTGCAACCTCTAACAAATTTCATTCGACTCTGTCATAAGCCTTTAAAACATCCGTTTTAATGGCCATGTAGTTCTGCGACACACGTTTCCTAACTTTGAGTGAGTGCATTACCTCGTGTGCTATCACCCTTATGAACTTGTTAAGATTCATCTTGGATGGTAGAAATATGATTTCGAGAATATCTTGTTTTGGTACTTGCATGAAAGTAGGCTGTATTACGGTCACCTAAGGTTAGCCATTGGTTTCGACTTTTATTTTTCCAATAGAATTCCTCATCTCTGTATGCAAGTCTGAGTTCTCTCTGTAATAATGGAATCTGACTCCTCTCATTGCGGTTTAGGCTTTCCATAGCTCTATTTAAAGCAGTCTGGAAGTGATTAATTCTTCTTGCTGCATTTAAATTTGAGCTGTGTTTCTTCTTGGCCATTGCTAGACGACATCGAGTAATTTGGTCACTGATAGAATAACAAGCTTGTGATTTGCAAGAATCCCATCCTTGTTCCACTACTTGTTCAAAGTCCTCAATGTGTGTCAAACGTTTATCAAAACGAAAGGGCTTGTGAGTACCCATTTTCAAAGGCTCGAAGTTAATTAGTATTGGTTTGTGATCAGATCCGTTGAACTCCAAGAACTCTGCCTCTGCAGCAGGGAAGGTTGCAGACCACTGAGAGTTTATCAGTACTCTATCTAAATAACATTTTATTGTATAGTTTCTTCGTTCACCAACCCATGAAAACCGATCACCTTTGTGTTTTAGATCAGACAGATTGCAAGATGAAAGCATATTCTTGAATCTCCTAAACGTCCAATCTTTCCTTAATGGTCCCCCTATCTTTTCATGATTACCTAATATTTCATTGAAATCACCAGCAAGAATCCATGGACCATGTCTTGTTTCACTTAAACTTTCCAAATGATCCCAAAAGAAATGTCTCCGTTTTGGAACCGGATCACCATACACACCAGAAAAATAGAAACTAGTATTATTAAAGTCAATGTGTACATCGATAATTCTTTCATCCTGATAAAAAGAGGATAAAGAAACATCATCTGCCCACATGATTGCTAAACCTCCACTCCTTCTTTGAGGGGGTTCAGTTATTACATTATTAAATCCTAATATAGAAGCAAAGTCACACACAACTGAACAACTATTTAGAGTTTCACATAAAAACAACAAATGTGTTTTTAAAATACGACATAGATGCTTAAGTCGAGATTGTGTCAGTGGCACACAGATGCCTTGACAGTTCTAGGAGACGACTCTCATGGAGGATATGGGGGTACCGGGCCCCCCGCGCCTCCGTCCAATGCTGTGCCACTGCAGGATCCTGCAGACTCTACCCTCCCCTTCTTTTTGATCTGACTCAGGACCATCAGATCTTTTGCTTCCTCACATTGTTGGTAGTAGTACTCCATTTCATTACGAGATCTTTTTGTATTATACATACCTCTCTTTTCTGCAGAGTTGTTATCGAATGGATGTTGCGTCTCCTGGTCCTTGTTCCTTGCATACTTGGTAAACAGGTAACGAAGTCTCTCTGCTGTTAATTCATTGTCTTCGAATACACTTGGAACTGAAGAATCATCTGATTCTGTGATGATGAATTCACGATTTGTTGTTGGTTTCCCCACATCTATTTGTTGTTGGTTTCCCCACACCTGGTATCTCACCATCCGGTTCAATCGTTTGTAGAGTGTTTGTGTCAGAGTCTTGATCGCCAGGGTTGTCATTATCCGGATTCTCGTCGTCATTTGGATCATAGCCATCATCACCATCATGCGCATCGTCATCTGGATTGTCATCAAAAAAAAAAAGAGGACACTCTTTGGCGTCATGTTGTAAAGACCCGCATTGTGAACAGAAATTGCGTAGTCTCTCGTACTTGAACTTCAGAATGTTGTTCTCATCCCCACCAAATAGGTAGTTCCTTTGGAACCGCAGTGGCATATCAATATTCCAGTTGACACAAATCCTTACAAACTCAACCAGATTGGCATTTTCATCAAAGTCAACATTAGCCACATCTCCTATCTGATTGCCGATGTAGTTGACCATGGCAGAGTTAAGATATTGAATCGGGATTCCCCGCACTTGTATCCAAAACGGGATGATCTTCATAGCAGCCTCGGAGATGTTTGGATAACAGCGATGTGTTGTGAGCATCCAATCATTGAAGGCCCATGGACCACGTCGGAGAACCAAGTTAAGAGCCTCTTCCGTCTTGAAGATGAACAGAGCCTTCCCATTCCCCAATATTCTTCCGCGGCAAGCATCAGGTAGACCCTATATTCGTGGCATTTTGCTAACCACTGCTTGGAGATTTTGTTACTTCGGATTCACAACAGACACAATTAAGGGGAATTGGTTGTCATTGATTGCTCTCTCAGATAATTTGGGCGGTAGTGCGACTGGGGCATCATTAATTTCCAAATCAAGGGTTTGGAGAGAATTACGGATGTAGTCACTCATTGTGGAACCAGAGGATAGTGTTTGTGAAAGACAGACAAGAAAAGTAGTTTGATGATGGTTAATGGTTGTGATCCAAAGTCTTCTTACATAGAGACTTAAAGATACTTATCAATAATGAAAATTTTAGACTAACCTTTTTGTCTATTTTTCGGCAAGACTATAAAACTCTCAATTATTTCACTCTCTAACTATAGATCTTTTGTTGTATCCAATGTAGTCTTCGAAAACTCATAATATATATGTCATCAACTGATTTCAAGAAAATATTCATTAATTCCTTATTATCATTATCTTTGTTATTTTTAGGAACTTTTAAACATCAAAGTATGTTGTCAGAGTTGTGATACCAAATCAAAAATCATAAGTTTCTAACTTGAAAGAAAGAAAAATTAATCTCTTTTCACTTCCAACATGTGGAATTTTGAACACAAAGCACCGGAACTAACCCGAGGAGTCGGAACTGTCCATGGGGTGAAGATGCATCTGAATTTTTTTCTATTATGGATTATAGTCCTGATCCAGAGTTGTATGCATAATTTGATCTACGTGCACAGTGTACTTATCACCTTGATCGAAGGAAACCCACGTTCCAACGTGTAGAGACTCAAGATAAATTATTTACTATTCTAATGATATTAATTTACTCGTACGACTACAAAAACAATATCTGTGATCGATCAACTTGATCGAAGTTTCCCACGTTTTAACACGTTTACAAATTTATTTTCTCTAAATTGATATGAATACTCAGCACGTGAATATCAAGTATATATATTTAAAACATTAAAATGTCGAAGCTTTTACTATATAATCTCACTCGTAGCGATGAGAGTAATCACCAAAAACAAAAATAAAAACAAAAAAGTACTAAATCAAAATCAAAACGGTAGACACTAGAAATATGGCGAACGATAGATCCGTCGACTGGAAGTTTAGTGGTAGTGAAGCAGCCAAAGAGGCTTCAGCTGCCTCGTTAGGCACTTACTCCTCTAAACTCTTTGCTCTGTGTGACCCTCTTGGAAAACCCATTTTGCCCCCTCGAAGCAAATCTGCCGAGACTAGCCATACCGCTGAGAAGGCTGTTGTTGAAGCCGTCCTTTGCGGTACTGGAAACGCCTATGCTCCAAGTCTTGGCCTTCCCGTGGCTAGAAGGTAATAGATACATTATTTCGTTGATCATTTTAGACAATTTTTTTTTAATTACATCGAAATTAGTTCCCGCAATATGATCTAGTCCCATATGACACTTCTAGTTTCACTCTAACTCTAAATTATATGAATATATCTTTGTATGTTTTCTATATATGACACATTATATTTTTGCTTCCGTTATTATCAGTGCCGTGGCAGAGTATCTTAATCGAGATCTACCGAAGAAACTGACAGCAGATGACGTGTTTATGACCGTTGGAGGCAAACAAGCCATCGAGCTTACAGTCGATATCTTAGCTAAACCAAAAGCCAACGTTTTGCTTCCAAAGCCGGGCTTCCCATGGGACGTGGTCCGCACCATCTACAAGAATCTTGAGGTTCGAAAATATGATTTCATCCCCGAACAGAACTATGAGATCGACTTTGACAGCGTCCGTGCGCTTGTGGACGAGAACACATTTGCGATATTTATTATTAACCCACACAATCCTAATGGGAACACGTACTCAGAAGTTCATCTCAAGAAGGTATTTTATAGATACTCTAATTAGCAATATACTGTACAAGTATTCACACATACCTTATGATATACCTAATCTTTTATTGTGTGTACCTATTGAATCTTAGTTGGCTGAGTTGGCTCGGGAACTAAGGATAATGGTGGTTTCTGACGAAGTTTTTAGATGGACTGTGTTTGGGAGTAATCCCTTTGTTCCCATGGGGAAATTCTCGTCTATCGTACCAGTGGTTACACTCGGTTCTATATCGAAGGGATGGATTGTACCAGGATGGCGAACCGGCTGGGTCGCGCTGCACGATCTAGATGGTGTCTTTAAGTGCACCAAGGTCCGATCCACTTTTCCTAATTAGTCTTTAAACATATACACTACTCTATAATTTAACCATGGTATTAACAAGTATAAGTAAAAAGAACATACTCTATAATTTAATATAATATATTTGATATTGAGAGTTGAAAATGTGCACACGTAGGTTTTCTTGGCCTAATCTTGCTATATATGGACAGGTCTTAACTGCTGCTAAGCAATTTCTGGTGATAAATTCTAAACCACCAACTGTTATCCAGGTATTGGATTTTCTTATTTTGGAAGCATATTGTAACCGGGTTTATTTATTTATTATTATTATTTTTTTTGATGAGGTAATTTTTATGACTTTTTATCATGTAGGCAGCTCTTCCCACCATCTTGGAGAATACTCCTGAAGAGTTCTTTCATAAGAGGCAGAAATTTCTGAAAGAGAAAGCTGATTTTGCATATTCTAAGCTCAAAGAGATACCAACCCTAACATGCTACTTGAAACCTGAAGCTTGCACCTTCTTATGGGTATTCTAATATTACTACATTTCCTAAATATTTCTTGACCTCTTATTACTATTATTTGGAAATTAACAATCTTAATGTACATGTTTCTTTACTTCTCCCAGACCGAGCTGAACTTGTCAAGATTTGCGGACATTAAAGATGATGAAGAATTCTGTGAAAAGCTTGCTACTGAAGAAAACCTTGTCCTTTTACCAGGTATTGATTAATTTCTCATTACCTATGATCAGGTTTAACGGTTAATTTAGCAAATAAGACAATTTTAGCATAATTAAGATTGCTTTAGGGATTTAAGAACATATATGTTACCATGTTGGATTGCTTTAGGGATTGCTTTTGGTCTGAAGAACTGGGCGAGGCATTCTATCGACATGGAGATTTCGACATTGGAGGATGCACTTGGAAGATTGAAGAGCTTCTGTGAACGCCACTCCATTATAATTGAAGTTCCACTCAAAGATGTCAATGGTGTCAAGTAAAGGGTCAATATGATATTTGCTGCCGAAGTCTTTTTTACATTTGCTATAATAATAAATGGGTGTTTTATTGATCTGAGATAAAATCATGAACACTTTCGTATTTGTAACCAATAAAATTGGTGTGATGTTTTCTCATTGTTTCCAATATCTCGATGTATTTCTACTTTTTGAAAAAAAAAAACTAATAATAAATTCTAGTTTCTTCTGTTCATTTGATATATATGGATTAATTGGTGTTTAACAGCCACTGGACTTACATGATTACATCTCTCAAGTATATCAACGTAGATGGGTCGTGTCGTGTAAATCAAAAGCATGTTGAATCGAATCGGATTCAGACTGAATATAATATGCAGTAGATCTTTTGTTTCAACATAATAATAAACTATACAAAAAAAAAAGAGGATCATTAATTTCCTAAAGCTGTCTCGGTTCAAAATCTTATTGGACTGAATAGCCAAGAGCACTTCCTAACACGAACAAATTGGCGTAGACCATATCTCGTTTTCTTATTAGTCATCTTTTGTCGTATCTTACAAGTTGAAAGTGAAAAATAAAGATAAGCTTAAAATTCCGGAGAATGAAAATTCAGTTTAACAACAAATGTCCAAAAAGACAAAAAAAAAAAAAAAAAATCATTACAATTATTAAATCAAATATTCTGGATCTAAAAATTTACAACTATATATATATACTAGCAATTGACCCGCGCTACGCGCAGTAGTTAGATTAAAGTGTATTCCGGGTTTTGTTATGTATATTATTTATTTGGTTATGTAAATTCATCTTTACATTTGTTTTTGTATTTGATTTTAGTTGCTTATGTTATTTTGTTGGTTATTTTTTATAAAAATAGGTTTTGTAATAAGTATAATTTAGTTTCCTGTTTATTTTTCTAAAACTGAGATCATCTTGTGTGTTTTTAATGCTTTTTAAAAAATTATAATTAAAAGTTAACATTGTGTAGTTGAAGTTGTTAGTTGCGATTAATTTAATATTATTTATCATTTTGTGGTTGGATTGTTATTTAATATTTTCATATGTATTTTGTAAACTATTGGACTAGTTTTTTTTGTCAATGTTTTAGTGTTTGGAGTGAAAAAGATTGTGGATTTTATTAAGAAAAATACATAAAATCAATAACTTACATTTCTCTTTTTTGGGCTATTTTTCTTTGTTTCAGTCGGGCCCATTTTCTCTGTAACGCTTATAATGTGTTGGTCTATTGGGTCATTATTTGTATGTTATTGAGTTGGAAATGGATTTGTTCTTTTTCAAAATTTGATG
Organism: Camelina sativa; assembly: GCF_030686135.1. Classification (NCBI taxonomy): domain Eukaryota; kingdom Viridiplantae; phylum Streptophyta; class Magnoliopsida; order Brassicales; family Brassicaceae; genus Camelina; species Camelina sativa. The sequence continues at coordinate 9,071,884 of NC_141891.1, read as the reverse complement.
TCCTCGTGAACGGATAGGAGAAGAGCAATGTTTGCGATCTAGAGGACAGTATGAGTATTGAACTTATTTATTTGATGCTCGCAATCATTTTTTCAGTCATCCCTTTCGTAATCGTTTTCCCTTGAATATTCATTTTTTCTTGGGATTTGCGTATTTGGTTGATTCCCGCTCACTTCGCATCTGTAGAGGATATTTGGTTATCCCCCTGTTTATTTCGTTAAAGGTAAATGTGAATTCGGTTGCAAATTTTTTTATATGATAATGTGATGGCTTCCTTAGATTTCCTAATTAAGTTGTGAGTTGTTTTTGTGTTCTTAGTTGTAATTTTTTTTCTGTTTGTCCTCTGAGTGATTTTTTCGATTCGATGTGATTGTGTTTTGGGAAAAATTAATTTTCTTGTTTATCTTGCTGTAATTTTATAAAGTCCGGGTTGTTTTTTGTTGGCTCGGTTTTCTTTTTCATATAATTTAGTGTTACGGTTATCTGATTGTGGCATTTGTATTTCTGAATCTCTATAGTTTATTAAAGGTGTGTTTATCTCTTTGTTTCTTTGTCTTTGGTGATTGATTTGTGAAGTGCTGCCAGTGGTTGGTGTGAAGCGTATTGAAAAAGGGGAATCTGTTAGCTTAAAACGGGAGTTGCTTCTTTTGACTTCAAAGTCGGACACAATATTTATTGCCCCATCACGTAGCGAGTTTTCGAATTTTGAAAGGTGGACCACATTGATCGACCCTTGAATGACACAACTCTAGAGAAAAACTTCAAATTAGATAGAGTTGTAAAAAACGAATGAATGAAAAGTCTAGTTAAGATGGAAACAACCTTCTCATCAATGAGCAGGACATCGACGCTTACTACTTAAAATGAACCAATCCGATCCGATCCGATCCGAAAATCCAAACTCATGAGTTGGCCTCCTTTTTTGACATTGCGATCAGGCCAGTGACGAAGAATTCTTCCAACGATCTGTTGGTGAAAACGCCCATCATTGTGATTTTTGAATGAAAACGACAGGGGAATCCATGTTAGTGAGGAGAAATTAATTAAAGAGACGAAGAAAAATATATGAAGCATGAAACTGGAGGAGAAGACATTATATAGGACTTACACCAATTAAAGATAGAGTAGTGGGTCTTGAATTGAAAGAGCGAGCATTGAACGGGTTGAATTACAGTAATAGAGAAAAACATTACAATGGAGATGGAAGAGAGGGAATACAGTGAAAGGGTGTGGAGGAGTGGAGAACATTTTGAAAAATAACCATTAGGTGAACCAGGATGAAAGAATGAGAAGGACAGGGACGCTTCAGGTCCACAACAGACGATGGTGCTGTGGAGTATCATGGAGAGGGGTTTTATTCCGCCGGCCAAAAATATATGGCTTAGTGGATAATGTGGCAAAATTGGGAAAATGAATTGGGCTTTTACAGAAATGTGATAGAAATAAATAGTAACTGCTTAATGGATAATGTCAAAAATATGGGCTTAATTTAAAAATATGGGCTTAAAAAGGTATGCTGGGGTGGCAATACCAGAAGTGAGGAAACTGCACTTTATATATATACTAGAATATGACCCGTGCTAGAGCACGGGTTGAAATTCTTTCTTTTTGTTTGTTTGGTATCATATATGTGATTATTTTATTTGTTTTAAAATATTTTTTAGATGGAACACTATACCATGAAATCATATATTGAATATGACTTATGAAAATAACATCTATTTTGTAAGATATATTCTTTTATATCTAGATTTTGACCTACCAAAAAACATTATTCCAAACTTAAATTTAATCCGAGAAATCATATTTTTGAAATTTTAATCCGTGCTATAGCAAGAAACCATATTCTTTTGAAATTTTTTTCATATTATAGTGACATATTATTGACCCGTACTATAATAAATCAAATTAGAGTGTTTATAATTTTTAACTTTTTGATCTATCATATATTTATGATATTCTTAAAAATATCAAATTAAACTATTTTTAAAGATTCCAAACTAAATTATTTTAAAAATTTATTATAGTATATAAAAATATACAATTCAACAAAAGAAATATATGAAATGAACTTAAATATTCAAATTTCTAGTCGTTACTCAGTTAAAATTTTCTGATAAAGTTAGGTAATATTTTATTTTTTGCATAATCGGAAATCACTTGTAATATGCGGAAAAGTGATTAATTTCTATTAAATTCTGAGATTTTTTTGCCTAGATATGGTTAGTTGAATATTCCCTTAAAAATTTATTTTATTCTTTGAAATATCTTTTTTAAGAGGATTCTAATCATAAATCTATATAACCTATCACATAATTAATCCATATAACCTATCAAATAATTGATCTTAGTTATAACTTATATTAATACTATATGGTCTACCAATTTGAAGTCGTGTACTTCCGTTTTATTAAATAGGGGATATATATATATATATATATATATATATATATATATATATATATATATCTTAGTCATTAATCATCTTCTTTTTTTGATCAAAAGTCATTAATCATCTGAAACTTGAAATTAACAGTATTACTTTTTCCTTTGCCCTTACACCGTACAAATGTATAAGCCTACAGTTTTTTTTTAATGAAAGTATAAATTGACTTTTTCATTCTGCTATGAATCATACAATGATACAAAGCCAAGAAGTCATCATAACAAATTTAGAAGCTTCGCAAATTACAATCAACTCTAGTCTCCTCCCACTTTCTTTTCGTTTTCTAAGTCAATTAGTCAAATACCAATCGGTCTTTAATTTTCATCAATTTTTTAGATGAGTACGTTACATGATTACACCCAGGACAAGATTTACTAGGTTTACGTTATCGTATTTTAAACCCAAAAAAAAAAACGGATTGTTTAACTCAATATATGACACAAGAAAACCACATCCAAGCCAAAATAAGCTGAATAACATTTTATTAGACCTTAACCACTTGATATTCATAAAACACGGAGGATTACTTACCAACTCTCAAAACGAGAGAAACCGGCGAACTGATATCGGAACTTTAAGAGTTGTTTACAGATTGATTATTTGATAATAACAAGAGCTAAACATGTGCTCATATAAAGATAAGAAAGTTTTTATCCGTCTAACGGCCTCCTACTCTGAACCGTACACGTGTTACTTGATACGCCCACTTGAACTCACACGTGAACACGTGCGACTCTGCAAAATAGCTTGGCTTCCAAATAGCTGTATCAAATCTTCCCCCCTTTGCAGAGCCTTGTCCACAAGGGTCTTCAAACTTCAAACTCAGGAAATTTTTTTTGGAAGTCAAAAAGAAATTCCCAAGTCGCTTCTTCTACTGGTTGATCAATCCACTTCACCAAAATCTTAGTAACAGCTCGACCCTGCCTGTTAACCATCTTCCTCTCAAAAATAGATTATGGTTCCTTGTCAAAGACATCCTGCAACACGGAAGGCATCTGAGTCGCCACCGTCACATTTCCCACCAACTCTCTAAGCTGTGACACATGAAAAACTGGATGAATCTTAGTGCCTGCAGGAAGGTCAAGCTTGTAAGCTGCCAATCCACACTTATCCACAATCTTGTAAGGACCATAGTATTTCGGTGAAAGCTTCTGATTCATACGAACAACCACCGAGTTCTGTCGATACGACTGGAGCTTAAGATAAACATAATCTCCAATGTCAAACTCCCGTTCAGTATGATGACGATTAGCCAATTGTTTCATCCTATGTTGAGCACGCAACAAATGGAACTTCAGCAACTTCAACATGTTCTCTCTCTCTCCTGCAAGGACCGAGCCACAACTGCAACCTTGGTCTCACTCGGTAAATAAGGCAAATGGACCGGTGGAACTTGACCATAAAAAGCCTCATACGGAGTCATACGAGTAGAGGTATGATAATTGGTATTGTACCAATACTCTGCGAGTGCCAACCACTTACACCACATGTGAGGTTTGGTGTGACACATACACCTTAAATAAGTCTCCAAACACCTATTGACCACCTCAGTTTGACCATCACTCTGGGGATGGTAAGTCGTTGACATCTTAAGCTCTACGCCCTGCAAGGTGAAAAACTCCCTCCAAAACTCACTCGTGAATACCGCATCCCGAACACTGACAATTGAATTTGGACACCCGTGTAACTTAATATCATTGTCTAAGTAGGCTTGAGCCACGCTCAACGCACTGTATGGATGTGCCAATGCAATAGAATGTGCTGTTTTGCTCAATCTATCAACCACCACCATAATGATTGACATATTTGCATACACTGGTAAGCCTTCGATAAAATCCATGGAAACGTCACTCCATAAGGTTTCAGGAATTGGAAGAGGTGTCAGCAGACCAGGAGAAGCCGCATTATCACTCTTGCACTGCGGACAAACTTGACAACTTCAGATGTAAACTTGAATATCGTTAGCCATTCCCTTCCAATAGAACACACCCTTAACTCGTTGATAAGTGACATCTCTACCTGAGTGACCACCCACTCCAGAACAGTGTAGCCACTGCAGAATAGTATCACGCAACTGCACCACTCGAGGGACCACGATTTTGTTCTTACGGCGAAGCACATCCTGCGACCAAGAATAATGTTTCTTCGCATTAGGACTAATCTTGAGCTTAGCAATAATTTCTCGTATCTCTGCGTCCTGATCATACACAGACTGAATCTCTTTTAATAAGTCGCATTCCACCACTTTCATTGCCATATGTAGTACTTTCGCACCCTCTACTCTGGACAATGCATCTGCTGCTAAGTTTTCCTTGCCATGTTTGTATTGAATCTCGTAGTCAAACTTCAACAGTTTAGGTAACCATTGTTGTTGTATTGGCGTGTTGAGACGCTGCTCCAATAAGTACTTAAGGCTCCTCTGATCAGTCTTGATGATGAAATGTGCAGGTAATAAATAATGCCTCCATTTCTGCACTGCAAATATCACTGCCAACAATTATTTTTCATAGATTGATAGATGCAACTGCCTTCCCTTGAGTTGTCTACTGATATACAAAACAGGGTGACCCTCTTGCATCAATACTGCCCCAATACCCTGTCCGCAAGCATCAGTTTCAACAACGAACACCTTATCGAATAAAGGCATAACCAAAACTGGTGTCTTACACAGCGCCTGTTTCAAGCTGTCAAATGCCTCCTGAGCCACTTCACTCCACTCAAATGCATCAGTTTTGGTCAATGCATGCAGGGGACAAGCAATGGCTCCAAAGTTTTTAACAAATTATCGATAATACCCAGCTAAAGCCAAAAGCCCACGAAATTGCTTCAAGTTGATCGGTTTAGGCCACTCTGCTACTGCTTTGATTTTTGTTGGATCCGTTGCTACACCTTCAGAACTGATGAAATGGCCCAAGTACTCGACCTTGTCTTCCGCAAAAGCACATTTACTCATTTTTGCATATAACTTCTCACTTCGCATCACTTCAAACACCATACGCAAGTGCATCACATGATCGTCCACGCTCTTACTATAGATGAGTATATCATCAAAGAAGACTAACACAAACTTACGAAGGAAAGCCTTGAACACCGAGTTCATAAGGCTCTGGAACGTAGCCGGAGCATTCGTCAAACCAAATGGCATCACTAAATATTCATAGTGTCCACTGTGAGTCTTAAAGGCTGTCTTAGGGATATCTTCCACTCTCATCCTTACTTGATGATACCCGGCACGTAGATCAATCTTGGAGAAGATCTTAGAGCCTCCCAATTCATCTAACAAATCTTCAATCAAGGGAATGGGAAATATGTCCTTCACCGTCACACCATTGAGCTCCCTATAATCACCACGCAGTCGCCAACTACCGTCTTTTTTCTTGACTAACACCACTGGTGATGCAAAAGGGCCTGAGCTAGGTTGAATCGTTCCACCAGATAACATATCCTCCACAATTTTATCGATCTCATTCTTTTGGTGGATAGCATACCTATAAAGCCGTTGATTCACCGAATTTGCTCCATCCAACAGCTGAATCTTATGATCGTGATGCTTCCTGAACGGTGGTAAGCCAGTCGGTTCTGCAAATACTTCTGGATAAGCTTTGACCAACGTATCTATTTCAACAAGAGTGACAACATTTACTGATATGGTGTGTACAGTAATAGCCGTAGTACCATCAGTGTATTCACGTACTTCATCACGAGGTTCCACTTCACTCACACATATCATCGAAACTTGTACCTCCTCTTCTACCATCTTCTTAAGCTTTTGTGCTTTTGCATCCCTTACTGACCCATTTTGAATCCCATACAACATAACATTCTTCTTATTCCACATGAAAGTCATCTCTAACAGTTTGAACTCCCAAGTAATAGGGCCCAAAGTCGATAGCCACTGTACTCCCAAAACCATGTCACAACCTCTTAATGGAATTAATAACACATCCGACTCAAAGAATGTTGTTATGAACCTCCATTGAAACCCATCGATTCTACCCTCAACACCTAACTTCCTTCCATCAGCAACTGCAACTTGAGTTAGTTTTGAAGATTGAACCTTACACCCCATCCTTGCTGCCATCCTAGGATCGACAAAGTTGTGAGTAGAGCCCGAATCCAGCAACACATAAATTGATTTCTTCCCATACAAACCCTTGACACACATAGTCTTATAATCTGATACTCCTGTTACTGCATTGACAGACACCATTGGCATGTTTTTGTCATCTTCATCATCACCAACCAACACATTTTCTACCAACCCTCCTTCGTCGACCTCAATGCTATACAACTGCGTATTCTTATGCTGTTGGTAATGTTCAGGGGTGAACTTCTCATCACACCAATAGCAAAGTCCCTTAGCATGTCTATCACTCATCTCCTCTTTAGATAAGAATCTTTTAGTAGTCGTACCATTTCCCTTAAAGTTTCCTCCAGCTTTACTACCTTGAGAACCACCTTCCTTAGCGTTGGTAACCATTTGTTGACCTCCATTGTTACCAGTGTTACTCTTTGTAGTTCCCCACGACTGTGAAGTCTGTTTCTTAGGGTGTGCCTTTTCGTATAATCTTCAAGTCGCAAACACTGATGCACGAACTGAGGTTGAAACATTCTAACATGCATTTGTGTGTCTAACCGCAACCCTGCCAAGTACAAGCTCACCAAATGTTCTTCAGATAAGTTGAACCGAGTCTTAGTGAGATCAAACTTCTGATGATAGTCTATGATACCATATGTCTCCTGCAACTGCTTTAACTCTGCCATCGGATCATCACCCTCATCTTCAAACCTCTCCTTTAACAACAAAACATACCCATTCCAATCATCTAACACATCAAGGTCAATACCGGATGGAACAAAGGAATAGTGCCAAGTTGCCGCATGTCCATCAAAATGAATCGCAGCCATCTTCACACGCATCTCCCTAGGTGTATAATCCACAACAAAAAATTCCTCCACCTTAAACAACCACTCCTTGATATGACTCCCATCGAACCTAGGAAAATTGATTTTTCCTAAGCGAGTAAGACTACCATATTTATAGTGAGGATCGGGTCTTACCGGATCGGATCTAACAACCTTGGGTGGATCCAAGTCACTAGATCAAACCTCCCTCGACGATGATGATTTCTGAACCTCCCGAGACGACAATGACTTCAGGTTACTCCGATCACATGGTGTTTCACTCCGTTCAGCTTTCTTTTGAATCTCCTTACCATGATGAGCTGTAGATCTACCCATAGCGTCGAACATATTGGCGATGTGTTTCATCATCTTCTGATTCTGCTCTGCCAACATCTCCGTCATCCTTTAATTCTGACCCAGAACCATCTCTTCCAGCCGATCCAACCGTGAATCCATCAGCTCCACCGTACCCATCTCCTGCGGTTGAACCTCCACCACCTGAGACCGCGTTCCTACCATTTCCAAGGATCGTTTAGCTCTGATATCTTTGACACACGAAAACCACAACCAAGCTAAAATAAGCTGAATAACATTTTATTAGACCTTAACCACTCGATGTTCATAAAATACGGAGGATTACTTACCGGCTCTCAAAACGAGAGAAACCCGGCGAACTGATATCGGAACTTTAAGAGTTGTTTACAGATTGATTATTTGATGATAATGACGAGAGCTAAACATGTGCTCATATAAAGATAAGAAAGTTTTCATCAGTCTAACGGCCTCCTGCTTTAAACCGTACACGTATTACTTGATACGCCCACTTGAACTCACACGTGCGACTCTGCAAAGTATCTTGGCTCCCAAATAGCTGTAACAGTATAGTATGACTAGAGAGATACTAATCTTTGTCCACGTAAACCTCCGACCACTGGATTTGTTACATGATCTCGAGTTTTTAAAGAATCCTTGTGTCGTCACCCAGAAACAAAAAAAAATTGTTTTGTCCAGTCTGCTACATAAAAACCAATCACATCAAAGATTAGAAGATCACAATTTTTAAGTTTTACTTTTCTTAACACAAAAGAAAAGAAAAAAAGATTCGCAACACTAAAATCAACTCATCCCACTTCACCTTTACTTTGTCCAAGTCAATAGGTCAACCTTACTTATTTTTCCAGGCAAACGCGTTACGAAAAATTACAAATGAAACACTACATATACATATACATTATATATAACAATATTGTATCTTTTAAACCTCCAAAATTAGTTTTACACACAAGAAATTTGAGTTAGCCATGGCCGAGTCTAACGAGGATCATAAGCCTTTAGCCCCACTTTATCTCACTACCCGGAGTGACCAACCAAACGAAGAAGATCAGTACCACCAACACGACAAAACCAAATACGTCCATTCACATGCAAAACTCATCTTATGTTGTGGTTTCATCGCATCTTTAGCTATGCTCATCGCAGTCACCTTCATCGTCCTCTCCCTCACTGTTTTCCATCTCCATAACCCAAAACTCACGGTCGACTCCATATCCATCATCCAACGGTTGGATTTCGTCAATGGTAAAGTCAACACGAACCGAAACGTTACATTCTCAGTCAATATCTCATTACATAATCCGAATCCAGCATCGTTTAAAGTGAATGAAGTTACGCTTTTGTTTAAACATGGTGAATCAGAGGTAACTGGGGATAGTATCCCAAGAAGTGAAGCTGTTCCGGCAAAACAGACGGTTAAGATGAGCCTGACGGCTGAGATTGTTACAACAAAGCTACTAGCATCTGTTCCAGGTTTAATGGAGGATTTAAACGGAAGAGGAGTGGGGCTGAATAGTAGTGTTGAAGTTAGAGGTAAAGTGAAGATAATGAAGATTTTCAAGAAATCTGTTCATCTTATAATGGATTGTTCCATGATGATGATGATGAACAATTCCTCAATGGTTACATTACTCTGTCTCAGAAGAACACATGGAATGACTGAAAACATGTCTAAATCTAAACAAGATTAAATTTTGTTCTACGCTTATTTATAGATGTCTGTAAATACCGAATGTGAAAAGAAAGAAATGCATTGTAGAATCAAAAGATAAGAACGTTCTGCTGGAAACTAGAGCTCTCCTCTCAGGCAACACTAATTATAAAACACACAAAAAAAAACCCCTCGATTCTAAAGGATCTTGAGTCCTAAGAAGATTGATCCGTTCATTTTTTTCATCAACGTTTCGAGAGGAACAAGTATGAGTAGTACCATTCGGATTGCACCGCAGTTAATATGACTCACTGGTTTATTTCTTTTGCTGGTCAGTCACACGTCCTCCGGCAACCTTAACGATGGGTTCGTCTTTGGACTTTATAAGCTTTAGCGCTGGATGAACCTTGAGGTCTCCTGCTAGTATCTTGTTCCCAATATCCAATTGGCTGAGATCTACTTCTATGTATGGTGGGATAATCTCTGCTGGGCATAGGTACTTTACCGTTCTTTTTATCGTATTCAGAGATGCTCCTGCAAAAAGATCAAGAAATGGTGATCAATATACAGCGAGTAGATTCACAAAAGCTGCATTTAATACCAACATATAGCATGCAAACGGGAAATTGATCCCTGAAACCCACGCATAGATTCCTTTTCACTCGAGTAAAAGCTTTGTAAAACATCAAAGATAAAGCCATCTAAAGTAATGGTTACTTTTCATCACCAAAGCTTAGCTGAAACCAGGGCACTATCACTTCTCTACAGATTAGATGCTCAATGAACTCCAACCAAGACATATTTTAATGTGTGGCCTAACTACTTCAGAACTCAAAAGAGATGGGTGTATTAACCTACGTCTAGCATATCTACTACACCATACATGACTCAATGCCTATTCGTTCTCAGTAACCAGAAGTTAGAAAACAACATAGTGATCATGACTAGACCGGTTACGGTACAGTGATTCCTGAGTAAGCACCTAAACTAACTCACCACTCGTTCCAAGGAGCTCAAATCCTTATTAAGATCCAAGACTAAGAGAATCCTATACATAAGTAAAGGGTTGATTACCTTTCTTTAATCCGGGGGACACATCATCTCCTATGAACACAAGAGGGATATCAACCTTCAACAAAGCACCTGGAGGCGCTCTAATGAATGTCACATTCAGTGGAGCATCAGTTCCAGAATGCAAATGAATCTGAAACATTTCAAAACACGAACTTTCTAAGAACTCAATACATAAACCAACAAAACAAACACACCATTCTCAAAATCAACAAGTGAAGATTCAAAACAAATGATACAATGCAATCTGCAGTACCAAAAAAATCCAAAATTTCATCAATATGTGAAAAAAGGAAGAAACTTTACCGCTCTAGGCAAAGCTCGGACTTTCTCAATGACCTCATCAGAACCAATCTCAGCTCGAACCTCAACATCGAAGAGTCTCGAGAGGAAAAAAGAGTAACCCAAATGAGTCACAAGCTTCCTGATCTGATTCGTTTGAACTGAAACAAGCCTCTTGTTTCCTCCGTGTTGTCCATCCTCTTGTTCGAATATGATCGAAGGAACTCTACCGGCTTTACGCTCTTTCGCCGATATGCTCTTGCCTGAGACAGACCTTGGAACGGCGAGGATCGTCTCCGCGTACTTTGGATCGGGTCGAGGGAATCCAGGGAGGTAAGTTAATTGGGTTTCTAGGGTGGAATGATCGTGAGCTAAAGCTGCTGCCGTCGCCGCCGGAGAGTATAGCCGGAGGTTTTGTAGGGTTTTGGGTAGTGTTGTTACACGACGGAGCAACATTGTTTACTTTATCAGTCAAAGAGAGAGAGAGAGCAAAGAATGGGTTTAGGAGCTGTGTGTGACAGTGTTACAGAAATGTGAGGTTTCTCCAATTAAACGTCGTCGTTTTGAAATCTTTAATGGACTTACTTTTTCATGGGCTTTAAACTTATCTCAACCCAATAATAACTGGGACTTGATACTATGATTCAACGGATATTCCATTACCTGTTTTATGTAAATAACTACTTTACCCTCAGTGTGTAGCATGGAACTGTATTGAGTTGAGGGTAAACTCGTCTGAACAAAAAAATATGGCCTCCATGAGTCCCATTTTAATAAGCTTCATCTTGCTCTCTCGACCAAAAACCAAAAGAAACAAGAAAAAGAAAAGAAAAACACATTTCTCTGAAGAAAAAATCTTCAAATTCAAGGTATTATTTTCGTTATAACCATTTTGATCATGCCTATCATTACTTTATAATCACTCAGATTTAGCATTTATATTGTGTTTTTTTTTTTCGTTTATAGAAGTCAGAAGAGGGAAACTGAAGAGGTGTTTGTTGAGACAGACAATGGAGCTTCTACCTTTTTCACTTTGTCTTCCATGTGCAAGGTAAAATTGTCTGTGGTTTCTCAAAACTCAAAAGAAAAGAAAGTACAATCGACGGTTTGAGCTTTTTTTTGTATGAAAATTATGAACCATAACTTTTGGTTTTTAGTTTTTTTATTCCTTCCGGTTTATTGTGGTCGAGTATCTTTCTGTAACGGGCCCTTGAGAGGGCTTAATTAGATCAATTAAGTCCATTATCTATGCTTTATTGGGCTCCACTCTTTTGTAACATTTTCTTTTTACATCTATTAACATATTTTTTTACGAGTTATATATTAGACTATTAGTATATTTTATTATTTTTTTAGACCTATTTATTCCAACTAGGCATGGGCATAAAAACCGTACTCGAATACCCAACCCGAAATCCGACCCGAAAAACCGGGTTCGGGTTGGGTTCGGGTTTGCTTATAAAACCCTGTTGGGTTCTATTTTCTAATACCCGTAGGTTCAGGTTAGGGTCAGGTAATACCCGGTACCCGTTTGGATACCCAACAAACCCGAACATATAAACATATTTATAATATTTATCATTAATATACTGCAATTACCCTAAAGTTATGATTATAATTTTGAATACTTCATTTAGTTTTATATCTAAATATCAAAAATAATCAAAATATCTAAAATATATTGTCATATAAGTCAAACTTTAACTAAATTTATTTAAATTTAATTAATTTTAATTATATTTTTTCGGGTACCCGGTAGTTCGGATACTAATTGGGTTCTGAAAATTGTAACCCAAACCGACCCGAACCCGGTACTACCTGAACTGAACCGAACCCAAACATAATAAAATACTCGAATGAGTTCTATTTTCTACTACCCCTTAATCCGAACCCGAACGGGTAATACCCGAACCCAAACGGGTAACCCGAATGCCCTGCCCTAATTCCAACTATTTTTTTGCCGACTCTCATTTTTCATTCATTGACGTTACTACATATAATAATAATATTGAATAATTTAATAAAAAAAATTTGAATGTGTCCTTTTCTGACGCAGACCGAAAAAGAACGTGACGCATGGTACGAACGGCTGAATATTACTCCACGTGTCATCCAATTAAAAAAAATGTTTCGATCGTACAGCATCTCGCTTCAGCCGCGTGACACCTGATCATAACCAAATTACTTAGCGCAAAACAACGCCACGTAACGTCCCCTCATGACGGGAGCCGTTAACTCTGACGGCCGTCACATGTCGACCACTCCTTTTTGGGGCGAAAATGTATTTTGTGTTTTCCCTTTTGGCTTGGGAGGGGGTCTCTAATTAAGTAACGACGAACGTATTAGCCTCGGCACCGAACCAACCAACGGTTCAGATTACTTTCGTTATTTCAACGGATGAGATTCGAGTTTCGAATGTCTTTCTTCTATTTTAGGCTTCGAGATCTTTTTTTTTCTTCTTTGTTTTTCTCAAAAGGTGAAGCAGCTCAAATACTGTGTTCTCTCTTTGTTTGTTTTGTTCAATCGAAAAAAAAGAAAAAAGCTAAGATCTTTGTGAGATGGCGGAAGAACATAAACACGATGAATCTGTGATCGCTCCTGAGCCAGCTGTTGAGGTTGTGGAGAGAGAATCGTTGATGGACAAGATATCGGAGAAGATCCATCACGGTGGTGATTCTTCTTCTTCGTCTTCGTCGTCTGATGATGAGGATGATAAGAAGAAGAAGACGAAGAAGCCCTCTTCTCCTTCGTCTATGCAATCCAAAGTTTACCGCTTGTTCGGTAGGGAGAAGCCTGTTCATAAGGTTCTTGGTGGTGGAAAGCGTAAGTTTTTTTTTTTTTTTTTTCTCCGATCTGGTTTTTATTTTCGTTGGCTTTTGTGTGATTTGGCTTGATCTGTTTTTGGTTTGTGTTGTTTGGTTGATTCTTTCTTTTTTTTTATGTCTCGTTTTGGGATTAGGTTTTATTTGGAGATAGTGTGATTTGTGGTTTTGAATCTGCATAACTTGGCTTAGGGTTTCTATTATACTCGTTGATCTGGATTGACCATTCGTGTTCATTTGGTTTTGGGGGTTTCTTTCTAAATAAATGGTTTTGGTCATAAAAATGGTTCCTTTAGAAAACTTGATTAAACCATTTGCTATGTAGATTATTTTTGATGCTAAGACTTTTATCCTGGTTTAGAAACCTTAAATTTTTGATAGTGTTGTTTGGTGTATCAAGTTCCATGTTTTTCTAGTTTGATTGATTCAGTGAATATATATGTGATGTTTGCCACAAATTGATTCTTCTTTCTTTTTGCAGCGGCTGATATATTCATGTGGAAGAACAAGAAGATGTCTGGTGGTGTACTTGGTGGTGCTACAGCCGCCTGGGTTTTGTTTGAGTTGATGGAGTACCATCTCCTTACTCTAATCTGCCACGTGATGATTGTTGTTCTTGCTGTGCTGTTCCTGTGGTCTAATGCCACCATGTTCATTAACAAGTGAGTTACTGACCAATCTAGTGAATTGTTAATTTGTCTGAGATGCTTTTTTTAGGCGTCTCAGCTTGAGATCATTCACTTGTGCGTTGTTAACATTTGACATTCTGTCAGGTCCCCACCAAAGATTCCTGAAATTCATATCCCTGAAGAGCCTATTCTTCAGCTTGCATCTGGGCTCAGAATTGAGATCAACCGTGGATTCTCTTCTCTTCGTGAAATTGCATCTGGAAGGGAGCTAAAGAAATTCCTCATTGTAAGTTCAAATGTGCTTAAGTAGAAACTATTTGGGACTTAGTACTTTTTATGTTTACCCTGCTTTTGATAGTAATCTATCATTGGATTGAATAGGCTATTTTCGGGTTATGGATTCTCTCAATCTTGGGTGGATGCTTCAACTTCTTGACATTAGCATACATAGGTAATGCTTAATCTTCCATACCACATGGTGCTTTCTTTTTCTCTTATCTCACTGAACGCTGAATGACTAAATCTTATTGTCCTGCAACAGCTCTTGTACTGCTCTTCACGGTTCCTCTTGCCTATGACAAGTATGAAGACAAGGTTGATCCCTTAGGTGAGAAAGCGGTGATTGAACTCAAGAAGCAGTATGCAGTGTTGGATGAGAAGGTGTTGAGCAAGATCCCTCTCGGCCCGTTGAAGAACAAGAAGAAAGACTAGGTTTTACACAAACGTTGTCCGTGGCTAGCAAAAGGGTGTTGTGAAATGGTATCGAAAGTTTTATGTGTCTTGAGCAGGTTTTTTAGGTTGGCTCGTTCGGTTATGTGAATGAACTTGGAATTTCCCTGACTGCTTTGTTTTTGTTGTTTATGTCATTGTTGATCAGCGTCGAGGGATAAAAGTAGTGATATTTCTCTCTCTAAGCCTCTATATAACTAAGAATTTTACGATATTTGAGTTTTGCAATGTGAAACTACTGTTGTTGTTTCTCGTTCTTCTCTTTTATTACATCCGTAAGTGGAAATCATTGTTTCCCACAAGAGTATCGAATTGATGAGTTGTAAGAAGCTTATAAAGTTTAATGTTTACACTTTACAGTATCTTACTACCTTTTCATCCCCTAGAGAGGAATAGAAGCTGGGGTCCAAATCTTTGTAAGGTGGATTCGGTGGTTTCTCATGGCCTTTCCACCGCCAAGAACGTTTGGTGAACGTCGTTACCACAAAGTAATAAATAAGAGAATATGATATCAGCTAACAATAACATCGAATATCTCGGTAAATATACACTGATTGAAAGGTTAAGCATAAGTCAGGGTGGCCGAGTGGTCTAAGGCGCCAGACTCAAGTTCTGGTCCTCGTGAGAGGGCGTGGGTTCAAATCCCACTTCTGACAAATTGGTTAATTTTATTTTGAATTTGTGCTAAAAAAGATTACGCCTGGTCAGAGTTTTATGTATCCTTTACATTTTGACTTTTCTACATTAGACTCACTGAGCCATGAGTTCTCAGCAACCCAAAGGTAACCAAGAAACAAAATAAGAATATCAGTAAACTATAAATATTACAAAAATGAAAACATCATATCCAGATTTATAATACTGTGAACCACAAAACTCTCACAGAAATATCAGTAACAAAAACTCACAAGTAATAGTTCATGCCCACTTTGATCAAACAAATGTGAGGAATATTCAACATCACGCCTGGGCTCCGGCAATTCTTCCTCAAGAACGAGTAAGCTACGTTTATCACCAGCCGTTTCACAAACACCGAGTTTCGCTTCGCCTTCACATGACCATGCCCAACAATGTAAGCTACTTCCGCGTCCTTAGCGTTTACCAAATCAAACAGCTCCTCTTTCACCTGAGGTTGCCTGAACTTAGTGTCCATTGGTCTGAACTGAAACATCCTTCTCATGCTCAGCCTTGGAAGCTCTTGCTCATACTCTGCTCTCAGTCTAAGCAGAGCCGGAGATTTGCTGTTTGTTACTGTTGTCTGTGATCTTGAGCTGCCTGCAATGTTAGCCTCAGATATAGACCGAGACAGCCTTGTCCCAAACTTGTTTGAGGCTTTCACAACAGCGAGCCGACCATCGATGGAACGGTCAGTGTTTGAGCCGCCGTAGCCTTCGGATTCTAGCTGAATAAACTCGGCAATGCTCATCACCAGCTCGTCTTCAAAGTCGTCTCCATCTTTGTTCACGTCTTTATAGCCAGCTCGGATAATACATCGGTACATCCTGTATGTTTTCGGTCCAATCCGGCCGATAAGGTATCTTTCTTTCTGCGGTACATACGGGATAGGGACAGTTTTGCAGCAGACAAAGACGACAACTTGATAGAATGCCGGTAAGTTCGTTAGAAAGTGAGTAAATGTGGCAGGGACACCACTGGCTAGCTCGGTGTAGATAAGACCCATCCCAGGGACTTTGATGATCCCGAGGCTTGGGCCGAGACTTAGGATTGATTTCATAGGGACCTTGTTGTGCTGGTCGCATAGGTACTTCTTTCTGCTGCCATAATGCCATACATATGAGATGAAGGTGAAGAAGAGGGAAAGGAGGAGAGTTATCCAGCCTCCTTTAGGGATTTTGACTAAGGCTGATGCAACGAAGACAAGTTCTATAGTCCCAAAGAAGAGGATGAAGAGGACGGAGAAGACGATATTACGGTTCCAGACAAAGTTGATGATGAGAGGCATCAACCAAGTTGTCACAAAGGCTAGAGTCATGCAGGCGAGCCCTGGAGAACAAAAGGATTAGTTTAGTGATAACGATGGAAATTATGAGTTTGATGGAAGGTTAAGCCCTTACCAAAAGCAAAAGCTAGGTGTCGAGTGTCTCGGAAACAGATGGTGACAGCGAGGGTGAGGATCATTACAACCCAATTGATCTCAGGAATGTAAATTTGGCCAAGGACCCATCTTGGTTTGTGAACAATCTTCACACGCGGGAAGCATCCCAATGCATAGCATTGTTTGACAATCGAGAACGTAGCAAATATGACTGCTTGGCTTGCGACCATTGCAGCCAGCATAGCCATCATGAGAACCGGCCAGAAAAATGGATCTGAAAAGCAATAACAAAACACATGAACATACGACAAACTACATGACCAAAGAGGAGCACATGAATGAATATTCATATTACTTGCAGAAAAGAATTATAAACCCGAAACTTAGAATCTAGAAATGCATCATGGACAAAATCCACCACTAAAACATCTCAAATACTGAAGGTCAGGTACATTCATTTGAGAAATTGTAGTACTTTGGGACTTGTAATGGAATTCATAGAGGCAGTAAGGTACAGGAAAGAGACGTGAAAAGGAGATTCACCAAATTATTACCTGGAATGGAAGAATAAAAGCTTGAAGGTAGAGCAGAAAAATTCTTTGACAAAAACGCAGCTTGGCCCATGTATTGAAGCACCAGACACGGGTAAACAACACAACAAAACGCAAACTGCATAGAACCATGAGATTGCAAAATGTTATTGTTTCTTCATCCTCAGTAGCCAACAAAAGAAGCTGTCGAATAATAAAAACAGTAACCAGATTCTAATAGTGTATCATATATTTCTAATTCCTTAGGTCAAGAATAAGTCCTTCATATGACTACTTTGCTTATGGATTCTTCTAGCAACAAAAAACTTCTAGTAATTGTACAATGCAATTCCTAAGGAACTGCTACAAAAGTCTCTCTAGAGATTTCAGCTGCATGATTTAAAGAACCAAATTAGCTGCTTAATATACCCTTATAGATGTAGCTGTAAATTGGCCTAGTTCAGCAAAGATAGCCTCCGTTCCTGAAGTTAGAAAAATAGCCGAGATGAGACATAACGTCACATTAACACTTGTTGGGTCTATTTTCAGAACATAAATGACCATATTACCTGTGATGCATAAAAGAATGCCTCCAAGGGACAGCCATCCATCTATTCCCGTGTCTCTAAAGAATACATAGATATAGTAGGGAGATAAGGCTTTGTATACACTGGGGTTCCAAGTCACAATATTGTACACCCCAACAGTTGCAATTATCAACAACCACAAAATCATTATCGGTGCAAATAGAAAGGCAACTTTATTAGTGCCACGGTGCTGCAGAACAAAAAGTCCAACCAGCAAAGCGCATGCTATCATGACCACAGTACCTAGGCAAGCAACACAGAGGTAGAGATGTATAAATAACAATGACGGAAATGTGAAAACGTATTACGTATATAAACAAGATAAGCAAGTACGAAGATGATAACAAAGATTACTTACTATGCTTCAGACTTGTCTTGGCCACAAGCCCATCAATAGATGAAGAGACTACAAAAAAATAATGTTAGATGCTAAACCGTGGAAAAAATAAAAATGGTAACGTACTATACAACCAGACAGAAGCGAAAGAAAGGTTTCCTAATTACCTGAAATTGCTGGTGTAAGGACACCGATGGTTATAACCATGGAAGTTCCTACCAAGACTAAAACAAGCAAAGCTGTTTTTGATCTTTTATTTCGTTCTATAAGGCTTTTGAAAGCAGAACTAGGCAAATTTCTACTTGCATCTCCAGAGCCATAGTATGTGGAGATTTCCTCATCAGCCGATTGCTGATTAGGAAGCAAAGAAAATCTTGCGTGTCTGCAGAGCAAAGCATACAAAGCAAAGATCCCTCCTGCAACAGAAACCCAACACTTACATCCTAACCCATGTATCACACGAAAAAAGCAAAAACGGATTCACTTAAGCAAACAACTGGTCATACCTTCACCATTGTCATCTGCACTTAATACAAAAACCATGTACTTGATGAGTGAAAGGAAAGTAATGGTCCAAAATATCAAAGAAAACGCGCCAAATATGGTATCTTCTGTTTGATGATGTCTCAATCCTCCGTAGAAAGTACATTTATACACGTAGAGAGGAGAAATACTCAAATCTCCAAACACTAAACCAAAACTCTGATATGCTAAAAGGAGGACCTGGTTACACCTGTTTCTCCTATCAGCCTGATTCAAGAGAAGACAACAATATCACACTTGTAGCAACACGCTTACACATACACAGATTATTAACGAATGCTCATAATCCATTCGAACACCATGAAATCTAATTGCAAGTCCAGACGAAGCTACAACGTAGTGCAAATCAGATCATAAACTCAGAGATGCACTGAAACAAATCGTTTACAGTAATTATACTTTCGCGAGTAACACCAAGTCAGATTTCAATAAAAAATTTAGAATCAAAGAGATGAATTCAACGACGATGGAGGACGTATGGGTATCAGTCATTTCCAAATTTCTCTCACAAATTTTCAAATCGACATTACAGTACATCAATTTTGTAATCCCGCAGGAGCAAACAAGAAAGGAAGCTAGGGGTTTAAGATTGCAGACGTATCGGTCGGTTAACATACCATGATTCAAGCCGCCGGCGAGTAAGAAGCGGCGTCGCTTGGAGAGGATCTGTAACGATCAGCCGGAGACTAATTTTTTAGAAGATGAATCGGAATCGAATCTAGAAGAAAGCTGTCGATGATCATTTCATTTGTTTGTTTTTATTATCGAGTGGAGAAAATTTTTAACGGACTCGATCCAAAGCTCGCGGTCCTTCTCCTTCTTCCTGTTTTTTTTTTTTTCAATATTTAATAAAAATTGTTTATCTCAGTTGTTTTTATTATTTTATTTTTGTGAGAATATATTGCACCTTTGTTATTTTGTTACATGATCCAGGATTATAATTATTTGTAGATTTGAAATCATGACATTATTATTTATATCTTGAATGACTCGTGAAAACAAATCCAACGCAGTTTTGTTGATAAAAAGAGAGATTGCAGGAAACAAAATAAAGTATGGTGATGGGAAACAACAACAACACAAAGCTAATAAGTAAAAAAAGTGAGAGAAACCAAACAAACAAACAAACAACATCAAAAGATCTCTCTTTGTGTTATGATTGTCTTCCTCCAGGCTCCAATGTTTTTTTACTTTCTGCGTCGGTTTGTCACCAATTCTGGATTTCCCTTCTTCATCATTGCTACGAATTCTTCGTAGTTAATTTTTCCGTCCTGTAGATTTTTCGAATATAAGAGAAGAGAGTGTTAAGAAAACAAGTGATGCATATCGATCAAGATATGAAAGGACCAAACTAAGGGGTTTAATACGTACACGATCGGTGTCTACTTCAGCAATGATCTCTTTGATGGATTTATCATCACCCATGTTGTATTTCTTCATGGCTTGCTCTAGTTCTTCCATTGTTATGTAGCTAAATATCACACAAATCATGACCAAAGAGTTAAGACTTTTATAGCTTTGTTAAACAGAGAAAGAGAGAGATTGATGATTATTGTTTTACCCGCTGTTGTCATTGTCAAAGTACTGGAAAGCAGTGTACAAATGATCCTCACGTTCGATTCTGTTCATATGCATTGTGGCTGATATAAACTCCAAGTAGTCGATTGATCCATCTCCATCCATATCAGCCTAAACGAAAAAACATCATAAGCTTTCTCACTTTTGCTTCTTGCAAGGAGAAACACAGATTCGACACCAAAGTAGAGGCTAGAGAGACTTACTGCTTCCATTAACTGTCTTATTTCAGCCTCAGAGATCTTAGAACCAAGTTTGGGGAGACCGGTTCTCAATTCTTCCAAGGTGACTATTCCGTTGTTGTCAGTGTCTAGAGATTTGAACATCTCTTTTAGACCAATGATTTCTTCTTCAGAAAGGTTCTCAGCGATAACCTGAAATTCAAAACGATAAGCAGAGGTTGGCTTTAGAACAAGAAGACTACATAAAGTATGATGGGGTTGACCAGACAGTTTCAGCTAGTGTTCTTAATACCTTCAGGGCCATTTTTTTGAGTTTGTTCATCGCCCGGAATTGTTTCATCCTCGATAACACCGCATTGTCAAGCGGTTTGTCTGATGCCTCCCCGTCTTCTTTAATCCACGGATGATCTGTGTAGGAATCAAAACATGTTAATGTTGGATCAAAACACAGTGTTGTCATTAATTTTATCAAAACATGTTACGGAAGGGGTCTTACTTAGCACTTCAGAAGCTGTAAGCCGGTCTTTAGGGTCATATTTTAACATTTTCCTCACAAGATCTTTGGCACCACTAGATAGTGCTGGCCACGGATCAGCTGAAAAATCAAGGTCCCCTCGAAGAATGGCATCAAAGATCCCCGTTTCATTTTCTGCACAATAGTAAAAAAGAGAAGTGACTATCTAAACCGTGCAACCGAATTCTCTTCTCAAAAAAAAGGATCAAGGCAATACCTCCCCAGAAAGGCGGGACACCACTGAGAAGGATGTATAGAATCACACCGGCACTCCAGATATCAGCCTCTGGTCCATAGTTTCGTTTTAGAACTTCTGGGGCAACATAGTATGCACTTCCAACAAGATCCTTAAACTTATCCCCTGCATTAATAAATCGACTTCATTAGAGGGGAGATTGACTATGGTTGCAGTCTTGCAGACACTACACCCCACATGAAGTAATACACTAATGCAGGTATCAAATGGGGAAGCCTCTAGCCTGTTTCCTAACCTGGCTTAAAGAAGACCGAGAGCCCAAAGTCAGTAGCTTTCAATGGGGAGTTCTCATCTTTACTAAGAAAGAGAAAGTTTTCAGGCTTCAAGTCTCGGTGCATTACACCCATAGAATGACAACTATGCACAACCATCACCATCTGCCTGCACAAATCAGCAGCTGCTCTCTCTGAGTAAAGACCTTTAGCTATGATCCTATCAAACAATTCCCCTCCTTCACACAGCTCCATTATAAGATTCACAGAGTGTCTGTCCTCGTAAGCTCCCTTCAAGTCCACTATGTTCCTACAAACCCACTCACAAACTTGAAAAGTCAAGATAAATACGATGGGAAACATTTCAATAGTTTTAACATATAGGACCACAAAACTTTTCACCCACATATAAAGCATACCACTCATTAATATAGAAAACGAAATAGCCATTTTTAAATATCTATCTCATTCATAGGAGACTTGAGCATTGTTTCTTCTAGCCTAACAATTTAACCAAAGGCGTTTCAGATTCCATTTCAGATCCAAAACGAAGCAAAAATCGAAAAAAGATTTACCGGTGACCACTGAGATGGTGCATAATCTGGACTTCACGACGAACATCATCAATGTCGTCTTTGTGGACAAGACGACGCGTAGGGATTGACTTGCAAGCGAACTGTTGCTTGGTCTCTTTGTGAGTAACAAGATAGGTAACACCGAACTGACCACGACCTAGCTCAGGACCGAACTCGTATGAACCCCGTACGTTTTCCATAGGCCGACCTAAGATCCGACCATTCTGCTGAGTAGATGTGTTTGAACGAGATCCGCCGGTTCCAGGGCCTGAAGACCCGCCGGTTCCAGAACCAGAGGATCCACGGCGTTCTCCGGAAGGTTTGACATGGTGGACTACGTTGCCGGATGTAGATGATGGTGAGGACGGTGGCTGACCGGAGGATTTGGACTTGCTGTGTCTGTGTCCCATTTTTTTCAAAAAGCCTTTTCTCTCTCTCAGTCAATAAGTCAATCGAGAGAGAAAGAACAAATCTCCGATTCTTATGGCTTTTTTTATTTATGTCTTGAGATCGAACACGGAGATGCTGACCACGTGGCGTTTGTTTATTGGTGTTTAGTTGGATCAATTAAACCGCGTGTAATTATGAATAATAATAATATTTGCCTTATTGGATGATAATTTAATGAATTAAGCCTAAGGAAATCTTCTGTAAAAAGATGTTTCCACTTTCCCCAAATCACACGGCTAATTCAATGTTAATGTATTTGCAATTTGGGATTCAAAAAGGAAAATTTATTAAGCATCCAGTAAAATTTACAACTTAATGTAATACTAATTACGTGTGTCAACCCTTTGAATGAGTATACAGACAACTAGACAAGCCTTGTGCTTATCTGTTCCTTGAGAGTTGAGAGCTTTTACGATCCAGAAGCAAGACCATGTCCTCTGTTTCACATACAGTGTCTTAAAACTCTACCTCGTTTCTTCATATATAGGTTCCTCATACTAAAGCTTCATCCTTATTTGTTGAGATAGAGAGTCTCTATTGAAAACTTCTTCCAAGTACAACTCCACTAAATATGATAGCACCAAACCACTTGTTCGACACAAATCTGTACAAACATCAAAACTCAGAGAGTATTAGTTTCCAAGGCAAATCACACATGTTGGATTGAGAGAGTACAAAAGCAAAACCCGAATTTTCATACTTTCTACTGCAGTCAGGACCAGATGATAAGTCAGCTGTCCCTATTTGCCATCCTAGCTGTCCTGATGCAGCGGCCAGTGATGCGTAATATTGCCACCCTTTATCATTAGAGCGAGAAAACAACAACAAAAAAGTCAAAAGACGGTAAATGGAATTAGGAACCACCAAAGAATCCTACTAAAGTTTTATTAAGTACCGAGATCTGCACTGAGTCCAGAGAGTGCAAGAAAGCCCATGGATGCTGTGCCAAATCCAGTTAACCAGAGCTTTGTATTATCACCGAATCTAAGAGCTGTTGACTTAACACCAACTTTTACATCATCTTCTTTGTCCTGGAGACACAATAGATTCTTACACATTAACACCTCTACAATATCTCAAAATTACTAGCATAAAAGCTGAACTTGAGCTGAAATTTTGGATTCGTAACGTGTGGCATATACTATATCAAAAGAAGACTCAAGACTGTAATCAACCTACTTTTATGGAACTAACTCTTCACTTAAACTATGGATATCAGATGGAAAAGTGCAAGGTAATTTTCTTCTTTAAGATTGCCATTAGAGTCGTACATCAAAATGGATGCATTTGCATGAGACACAAAAGAAAAGGTGAAATAAGAAATCTGCATAGAAATGAAAATTAGGGGAGCAATATGCGCACACTGAGATTAACTTTGCTACTGCTCGTAATCAAATAGATTTTGCAGCTAAAAATAATATACCTGATGTGCGTAAATAGTATCATAAACAAGGGTCCAGCAAACTCCCGAGAGATACAGAGGGAGTACAACAGCTGGATCTATGCTTCCTTTAACTGCAGTCCATCCTAGCAATGCTCCCCAGTTTATGGTCAAACCTAAAAAGGCTTGAGGCTGCAATTACAAAATAGAATCGATCAAAGGGGACTAAGAAAAAATATACTGTCTAACTTTGAGAAGCCAAAATGGATTTAAATTACCCAAAATGTAAACCTCTTCATAAGTGGGTAGGAGAAAACAAGTAACAAAGATGAAGCCCCTAAAACACGGCTGCAGAATATACATACTGAAATGAGCTCAAATAGAAAAAGAATTTAATCACAAAAATAAAGGGAAGGCATGACAATATGTAATAAATTCCAAACAAACCTGTAGTTGTTAAGTTGGAGAAGAATCCCTAAGCCTAAAAGCAACTGAAGCCCAAGAAACTGAATCCCTTGAAATGGTGTCAAAAGACCACTGGCGATAGGTCTTAATCTTGTACGATCAACCTAAATAGAAAAAGAAATTTGTAAGACAACATAATCAAAAATAAAACAATCAAATAAAATTTTGAGCCTGAAAATATCCTTATTCTTACTCACAAGCAACTTATCTTTGTGTATGGAAGAATGAATCCAATTACATGAATGTTGAGTAGCTACCCTAACTACCAAACACATATTTCAATCAAAAAGTATATTTCACCTTCACCACATCTAATACCTGAAGTCTTTCACCTTTTCAACGAAGTCACCAATACATGCAGATAAACTATTACCCACAACAGAAATGTGACTGAAAAATGTTGATGTAAATTGATCCGGCATACAAGCATCAAGACCACTTTCAAATGTCAAAGCAGAAACACTATCTCACCATGGTTACAGAAACCATAGTTACACAAAACATGTTTTGTAAACCAACATACATAGGGATATATAAATTTGACATCACCTCTCTTTTTCACCATACCATAAGAGAGACTGACCTTTGTATCTATGTCTTGATCAAGCAGATCATTAATAGTACAGCCAGCACCTCTAAGAAGTAGTGCTCCGCAACCGAACAAAGCCATATATTTAAAACTTGGAAGGCTTCCAGGATCAGCAGCCAACGCAATCGACCTATACAACAATGATGGCGATTCAGAACTTCCATCTATTTACTTATCTCCGGAACCAGATCCATGACGTAAAATGCAAATATGATTATATTATTAAAAGACTACCACCAATCAGATTACTGAGTTAATAAACCAGTGGAATTTACAGTACTATAACATTTATAAAATCCAAGAAAACTCAGGTTTATAGCATTATACAACCCTGGTTTCTGCCAATCCTTAACCACAAAACCACTCTCCCATGCTATCAAAGATTTCAGCTAAAGATCACACTACCTAATTGCCTATGAGCTGTTGAGAAGATAAACTTACCACATACAGGGCCAAGCAAGCAACCAAGTACCAATGGGTTTATCCAAACGAGCAAGCTTAGCATAACCTCTAACTCCTTCTGGTAAATACAAATCTATCCAAGAAGCTTCCTTAACACCACCACCATCACTCTTCTCCTCATCATCTTTCTTAGGCTTTCCCTCCATAACCGAAGACGAAGACATCCCACCAACTAATCTATAATTCCAGCCAACACCACCAAGAAACTTATCCTGATGCAATACCTTCCCTTTACTCCATACTTGATAGTTATAATTACATAAAGGATAACACTTGGTGAAATGGGTAGTCACAGGATTAGGCAAGGATTTATGCTGCGATTGCAAAACAGCAAAGGAAGAAGATGGAGTTGCCGAGACGGAGGATCTCAATAACCGTCGAGAAACACGGAAGAGCCCCAAAAACGCCATCTTTGAGAGAAATTGTTGCCTGTAAGTAACAAAGACTTGAGATTTTCAAACGTAACTGAAACTCTTACGAACTAAAAGCTAACTTCTCAAGAGAATCAGATAAAAGAATTTGCCCAGAAAAAAAAAAAACAAAACTATCTAAATTTCAGTAGCCTTTAAGAATCTAAAACGTCCATGGCGTTTCTAAATCATTCCCCACATGTGAATCAAGCTAAAATCGAATTCCTTAAACAATCAAGGCTCGGAAAGAGAAGAATTAAAAAAAAAAAAAAAAAAAAGGGATCAACGACTGACCAGTGAGCAACGACGACGACGACGACTCCGGCAAGAAAGAGCACGTCGTCTCGGAGCGAGACTTCTCCAGTATCGCGGGTGGATCATTAATGGGCCTATACATTATTCTACTTGGTCTGATACAAATGGGCCTATAAAAGAAACTTGGGGGCTAATGAAGAAAAATATATGATCTCGAATTCTGGAGTGCATTAGTTTGCTAATCTATAAATTATATTAAATCAACTGAAATGGTCCAGTCCAGACGATTTGTATGCCTGATGGTGCATGCATGGTGTCGGTTGCCGACAAGGCCGGCTCAATAAATCGAAGGACCATGTGAGCTGAAAAAAAAATGGACCCTTGTATATTTCTCATATTAGAAAAAAAATACAAAAAAAAAGTTGGACCATAGAGCCAGGTCTGCCAACTATACTATCTATATATATATTTTGCAAGTACATTTAGCAAATAAATCCTAAACTTGCCACCTAATTACAAGACTGCAATTGTATTTAATTATTTTTAATTTATAATTTACTATTTATTAAATTATGATTAGGTTTCAAACAAAATCAGTGTAAAATACGATTCTCTTCCAAAATTTTCGCTCTCTTTAATTACGAATTTCTTTCTATATATGATTGATATATATGGCAATCAAATCTTTATTACTCTTCTTATTTCTTCAATTAGATCTTCCCATATATTGCTAAGACTCGGTGCGAAACAAACAATCGACATTAGTTTACTTTCGAATTATCTGCAAAAAAGGAAACCAATATTAGATCTTCCCATATATTGCTAAGAGTCGATTTCAAATTCTGTTTAATTCGTTTTTTGGAAATTGTAATATATTGTCACAATAAACGTTACTAGCATATTCTATTATATATGTTTAAACCAATTAATTTTGTTTCAAAAATTTTATTTGGTGAAGATATTTTCAACTTCGTCATCAAGATTTTTGCTTTTACTAACCCAAAACCCTCTCAAAATACTATAAATAAGACTCAGCATCTAAACTCACTAAACACGGTAAACACTTCCTCTATAACAAAAGCAAGCAAAATTTAATTACGCTAATGGTAATATTTTATCATCTTCGTTTGAAGTACATTTTATCGTCTATAATAATTTTGTTAATCTATGTTACTTTATGATAATTTTTGTTTTTAGTTCTAATTTTTATGTTGAGTAGCAATCAAGTTATAAAGATCATGTATCCACCTAATTATGCTTTCTTAATCCTAAAGTTTGTTACTATCAGGGATAAATGGAGGTACTAACCATTTTCATGTGTCCTATATGAAATCGAACGTTGCTTCTTCATTTAACGCTCGAATCTGAATCATTAATTTAGAAGTTATCACTTGTGATAATGTTTTGCTCCCGCTTGAGAACATATTATTAATCTCTTCTTGAACTAACTTTCAAACTCTGTAATTATATTAATCATTGATGGTAGTAATTGTCCATGTTCATAACAAGATTATATATTAGAGCAAGTGGTAATATTATTTATAACAAGATTATATATTATTACAAAAACATAAAGTAAGACTCTATGTAAAGTAATGTACACCAACGTAAACATATAATTAGATGGTTTATTTTTTTTACTAGATCCTATAGTGTATAATTTCATGTTTCAAATGCATTTACTAAATTAAATTGTTTATCATGCAAAAAAACCGACTTACTTTCTCAAATTTAGACTTTAGTTAAAATATTTAGGCAAGTAGTCATTATTACTAACCATTCTAACCATAGCATGCTGAGGATGATGATTGGGATGCGTCTACTTTGTTTGTTGTTAAGGGTCACCTACACAACGACAACATTTTATTAACATAGTTACTAGCCATGTCTCCTTAGCTTGGAAATATGTGGTGCGCCTTATTTTGTTGTGATTTAGCGGGTCACCTACGAATAAAGTCATTTTATTTACATAGATATGAGTCATTATCATGTTTATTTATTTACAGATCAGCCCCAATTTTAAAAATGTGTGTTTTTTTAAAATGCAATCTTTGTTGCCAAAATTCTTCTATTATAGAGTATATGAGACAAATAAAAATTTCTAATACGAAGATACTCATATTTTTGGCAACAAAGGTGTCGGAAAATGAGTCACCCGGAGTAGAAGCCGAGACTCGCCGGGGCTTCGTCGGATTTTACCGAAACTAACAACTCTTCGTCTAATTTTTTTTTTTTAACTGACAGAACATAACCATCATCGTATTTACTTAAACAAATCAGAAATATGACTTTTTCATTACAGTGATGCTCTTTATTTGCTAATTAAAACTTATTCTGACGTTTAAATCATTTTCAAAATATTAAAATTTTAAAATAATAGGTTACAAATTACTTATATATCAATTTATGGATTAAATCTTTAAAAATACAATAAATTAAATTATTTAACTTTAAAAATAAATCAGGTATTCGTAAAAATGTAACATGTAAAAATAAAAATTATCTCGTGGGTTACTAAAGTAATTTAAGTAAATACTAAATTAAATGCTTATGCCAAAAAATTGTTTTAAATAAAATTTAGTTTTAAATATCACCTGACGGGTTATATAGCAGGACGAATTTGGGTTGATATAAATATAAATTAAAATATTATTAATTTGGTGTTCATCATATCATTATTTTATTAACACCATGATACTAGGATTTTTGTATCTCCTAGTAGGTTCAATTAACCTTATGTGTTGTAATACTTAAGGTGTCAATCCAAATGGGATGTTGCTAACAATCAAGATGCAATCAAGCAATCACAAGTCAAGCCAATTCAAGAAGAGTGTTTTTCTAATAATCCTAGAATTGTCAAAATACAAAACGGAAATGAGTCACAGAAACAGAAACGAAAATGTATGACAAGAAGCAAGCAAGAATAAGCAAAACCGAAAACGATTCTAAGCATGAACAAATGAAACAGTCTCGAAATGTAATATCAATCAAAAAGATAAAAGTCCTAAGGATGGGAGTAATTGATGTCGGTGGAGTATCCTAGTCTACAGAGTGTTTAACATGCCACAAACAATCTATCCCTAAACAATGAACATCACAACTTAGCTAATCCAATCTCTTGGTAAAAGCTACTCAGACTCAACCACTTCCATACCTAGCTCTCGCTAGAGAAACGTGGTCGGGCAGGCATGACAAACAAGTTCATTCATGTCAACAAACATCCTAGACAACTAATCTCTTAGGCTAGGAACGTAAGTCTCTGGCACTAGTTGGTCAGACATTTCATCGAACACCTTTTGGGTGTGGAAATGTCTCGAACCTAGTTCCAATTGATCAGAGAGAAACTAGTAATTCTAACTCTAGTCCAGAAGGGAATCATATAAATCAAGCTTAAACACCCTACATCCTAAGATCCTCCACCTAATCTATCCCATCCTCAAGAACTAATGCACTACTCAGATCCGGAAATCATCGTCAACAATACAAACTCAGAAAACATTGAAACAAGCATTCTTAGATAGGTAAAAATGAGATAAACAAGTTTGTAGAAGAAATCAAATGCAAATACTCAATGTATCAAAAGATATCTGAATACAAAGTCTGGGAACGGTTCTTGGTGGCTAGGGAAACCTTACAAAATAAAAACAAGATAAAAACTAAGATGATGTCGCAAAGACTTAACAAAACGTATTTATAGTAAAGACATAAAATCGCTAAAACTTAAAACGACAAGATCAAGCGTCGGTTTGGGAATCTCCTAAAGCGTGTAGGATGGAACGTCTCCCTGACATGTGCGAACGAGTAATGGCTCGAGTGAGTGATGGCGTTGGCTCAAGTGGAGTGATGGCGTTGGCTCAACACGACAGCGCGACTCGAACGGCACGAAAGCGCAACTCGAACGGCACGACAGCGCGACTCAAA
The DNA here is from genome assembly GCF_030686135.1 of Camelina sativa. NCBI lineage: Eukaryota > Viridiplantae > Streptophyta > Magnoliopsida > Brassicales > Brassicaceae > Camelina > Camelina sativa. The sequence goes on along the minus strand of NC_141891.1, from coordinate 9,041,716 downwards.
CAACACGACAGCGCGACTCAAACAGCACGACAGCGCGACTCGATTAGCACGACAACGCGACTCGATCTGGATGTTTACGCCTCCACTAAAACGATGATAACTTTTGAACCACACATCCGATTGGCTTGAAATAAACGGCATTGGAAAGATGACTCAATTCTCTACAACTTTGGTGAAGACGTCGAAAGCTGAATCCCATGACAGCGCGACTCGAACGGCAACTCGATCGGCATGACAGCGCGACTCGATCGGCATGACAGCGCGACTCGAGCGGATGTGTGATGACGGAATGATGGCGCGACCTGAGCGGATGTGTGATGACAGAATGATGGCGCAACCCGAGCGGATGTGTGATGACGGAATGATGGCGCGACTCGAGACAGCCTGGCTCCAAAGTCTCCTAAATACCTGAAATACTCCAAAATGCACGAGGTATGCGAAGATAATGCAAGAACTACCTAAATATGAAAAGTGTACAAAAGAGAGTAGAAATTCATGCAAAACAATTAGTTATCCTAATTAGATGCGTGACAAAAACATGCTTAGCAGAGACAAAATATAGACATATCACACCATCTATATTAGAATATTAATTTTTTTAATTAAATTATGATTATGTAAAAAACAAATATCATGCAATATATCACAAATTAATCCTGAAATTAACAATCTAAATACGATTATACAATCTCAAACACTGAACAAAATCAACAAATAATTATAACTTAAAATTTAAAATTTTTATTTGAAGAAAAAATTGCCTCGCGGTGTACCGCGGGTGAAAATCTAGTTCAATAATAGATGTTGATCGTTGTTATGGTTATCTCCTCTTTCCTCGAAATGTTCAAATTAAGATCTTAGAAATAAATCATATATATAAAAGTAGAGTTTCAGTCTCTCCTTATTGGTCCACTTGGCAATGCAATTTCAACAAAAAAAAATTTATATTAAAACACAAATTTAAAAACAATTAATTTTCAAATTTAACTCACATAATATAAAACTGAAATCTTTATAGCTTCTCCTTATAAATTATGCATTAACTTTATTTTCCACTAAATTGAATTAATCAATTATATTAAAACAAAACAATAAATTAGAATTGTAACTCTCATTTTTCTAAATGTAATTTTTCATCATTTCTCTTCCTATAAATATTCATTATCTTATTCTCTTAGTCTATCACTCTTTCATTCTCTCATCTTCTTCCACTACTCTCAAATCTCTTTTTTGTTTTGTTTTGTATTTTTTTTGTTATTGTTGTTGTATGGGTTATAAAAAATCAAATCAAATATCATTGTAAAAGCTTAGTTTTAGAGTTTTTATGATATGTATATCTTATATATTTATTTTAATCTTTTAAAATGTTTATCTCCATTTTCTATTTTATATTAACATCTTATAAGTCATTCTTTTCATACTTCCTTACAATATTCACCACACAATAAGATCATAAAGTTGAAATGATCCATATGTAATTATCTATTATGTCTCTGGTTATCTCACATATTCATGTATCATTTTTAATAATTTATAAAGATCAATATAATATTTAAAGATCAATATAATTATCCATTTATCCATTTATAAAGACTATTTTTTTTGTGATCCAATTGATAAATTTGCGGAGATCAATATAATATATATATTTTTTTTTATGATTTGAGGTTTTTGAAAACAAAAAGAACATAATTAAACAATTGATTTTTTGTGTCTTTAATCAAAATAAAAAATGATCCAAAAAACAAAACATATTCAACCGGAACTTAAATATAAAAATAAAATATAATTTTAAAAATATCATTTCACTAAATTCTCTAAAGATGAAACCATTAGTATGAAATTTAGCACTATAAATTAAATTGATGAGTGAAAACCAAAAAATATAAGTTATCCTTGGGATTTTTAAAATTATTGAGATTGAAGAATTCATATAACTTTATAAGAAAACTAATTTAGTTTGTCACTTAAAAAGTAATATTTTTTTATTTTGAAATATTATGTGTAAGTGTTGAGTTTATATCAACAAACAACCAAATCATGTGAATTTTGATTCAGCCACTTGGTATTCCTTTTATTTTAAGTTATAAAAAATTAAAATATTTATTTATAATTAAAGACATGTAACTCCATTTAACTCAAATGTAACTCCTATCCAATAATTGTACATTAATTCATTCCTCCTAAGTACCCTCTTCCCAGGATTGATGAGTTGTTGAATCAGCTGGGAGGTGCTACTCGGTTCTCTAAGGTAGATCTGGCGTCGGGTTATCATCAGATACCGATAGATGAGGCAGATGTGAGGAAGACTGCTTTTAGGACGAGGTATGGGCACTATGAGTTTGTGGTGATGCTTTTCGGATTGACTAACGCGCCAGCAGCGTTTATGAGATTGATGAACAGTGTGTTTCAGGAGTTTCTGGATGTATCTGTCATCATTTTCATCGACGATATCCTGGTTTATTCTAAGAGTCCTGAGGTGCATGCAGTGCATTTGAGGGCAGTTATGGAGAAGCTGCGGGAGCAGAAGTTGTTTGCTAAGTGGAGCAAGTACAGTTTTTAGCAGCGTGAGATGGGCTTTCTAGGTCACATTGTTTCTGCATAGTGAGTTTCTGTAGATCCAGAGAAGATTCAGGCTATCAGGGATTGGCCTAGACAACAGAATGTCACTAAGATCAGGAGTTTCCTTGGTTTGATAGGTTACTACAGGACCATGAGATGAAGTCTCTGGTAGGAGAGGTCAGTGCGTTGAGCTTGTGTGTAGTTCCTCGAGAACCATTGGGTTAGGAGGCGGCTTATAGAGCAGATCTTCTGAGCAGGGTGTGGTTGGCTCTGGAGAAGGATTTGGGGCTGGTGAATGTCTCTAAGGATGTTGATTCAGAGTATCAGGTCTCAACTAATGGTACTATCTTGGTGCACAGTCGGATTTGTGTGCCCAAGGATGAGGATTTGAGATAGGAGATCTTGAGGGAGGCTCATGCGAGCATGTTTTTCTATTCATCCAGGAGCGACTAGGATGTACCGTGATCTCAAGAGGTACTATCATTAGGTCGGGATGAAGAAGGTTGTAGCTAGTTGGGCCCGAGGTGCGACGTGTGTCAGCTGGTGAAGGCTGAGCATCAGGTTCCAAGCGGATTACTAAAGAGTCTACCCATTTCAGAGTGGAAGTGGGATATGATCATGATGGATTTTGTGGTAGGATTGCCAGTGTCACGAACTTTTGATGTTATTTGGGTCATTGTGGACTGGTTGACTAAGTCAGCATATTTTCTATCCATTAAGAAGATTGTTGGAGCAGCGGTCTTGGCTAAGAAGTATGTGAGAGAGATAGTCAGATTGCATGGGGTGCCAGCGAGTATTGTGTTTGACAGGGATTCTAAGTTCACTTCGGTGTTCTGGAAGGTATTTCAGGCAGAGATGGGCACTAAGGTGCATATGAGTACAGCTTATCATCCCCAGACAGATGGACAGTCTGAGAGGACGATCGAGACGCTGGAGGATTTGTGTGTTGGATTGGGGTGGCCATTGGGCAGATCACCTGAACCTGGTAGAGTTTGCTTACAACAACAGTTATCAGGCAAGTATTAAGATGGCTCCTTATAAGGCTTTGTATGGGAGACCATGTCGTACACCGTTATGTTGGACTCAGGTGGGGGAGAGGAGCATATATGGTGCGGATTTTGTTCAGGAGACCTCAGAGAAGATTCGGGTTCTGAGGCTGAACATGAGGGAGGCTCAGGATCGGCAGAAGAGCTATGTTGATAAGAGGAGAAAGGATCTTGAGTTTCAGGTTGACGATAGAGTGTACCTCAAGATGGCTATGTTGCGGGGTCCGAACAGGTCATTGTCAGAGACTAAGTTGAGTCCGAGGTACATGGGTCCGTGCAGAGTGGTTGAGCGGGTGGGACCAGTGGCATATCGGCTGGAGTTGCCTGAGGTTATGCGTGCGTTCCACAAGGTATTTCATGTGTCGATGCTGAGGAAGTGTCTTCACGAGGGTGACCGGCTGTTGCCTAAGATTCCTGAGGATCTTCAGCCCAACATGACGTTGGAGGCGAGACCGCTGAGGGTACTCGGGAGGAGTGTCAAGGAACTTCGGAAGAAGAAGATTCCTTTGATGAGAGTCATGTAGGACTGTGATGGAGTAGAGGAGCAGACTTGGGAGCCTGAGGCGAGGATGAAGGCAAGGTTTAAGAAGTGGTTTGAGAAGCAGGCCGCGACTTGAGCTTGTCTAGCCGGGTCTGAGTTATAGTCCGTGGCTGGAGCGGGTACGGAGTATTCCAGCCCATCTCTCTTGATACTTGGTCACTTAGGGGTGGTTGGTTGGGCGACTCAGTACTAACATGAGGTGGTGCTCGGAATGCGGGTTGATGGATTGGATTGTTGTATCTTATTGTTTCTGTTGTATTTTCGTTGAGGTTGTAACGATTATGATATTTTGAAATTAATAAGATGAGTATTTTCCTTTATGTTTAACTGTTGTCGTCATGGGAAAAAGAGAAATAGCTCGGGTTTCTATTTTTGGAAGTTTCCATAAATAGAAAGTCTCCACAAAAGGAAAGTTTCCAGAATTAGAAAGTTTCTAAAAGGGGAATTTTTGTGGGAAGTGTTGAGGTAGATCTAGCCGGGAGATACTCGATGGCATCAGGTTTGTTTTGCTCAAGGCCATGTGGGCCCAACTCATGTGATACCGATAGCTCGATGGACTTTGTGGCCAGAGAGTGGGAGTGGTATGAGGCTTCGGATGACGATCCGAGAGCGTGCTTGAGGGTGACGACCCAAGAGCGGGATATTTGAGACTCCCTGGATACCGTAGCTGTGAGCCGCGGCTTGGCAGTGAGCCGGTATGTCTTGAGGGTTGCGACCCGAGAGCGGGGGGAGTGTGTGCGAGTGACTTCCTGGATGCCGTAGTTTAAGGCGGTTGGCCTGATAGCGAGCCGGCATGATTCGTTGGTTGCGACCACGGACGGGGGAAGCACTGAGTTGTGAGCAAATAGTGTCTTTGATGCGAGTATATTGGCTAGAGGGAGACCTCATGGTTCAGTCGGAGGTGTGCGGGCTGTTGCGACAGTGCACGGGAAACCTTGGCTGACGGTATTTAGTCCAGTCGGGGACGTGCGGGCCGTGTTGACGGTGGCACGGAGGTCCTTGACAGTTGGACGGTTTTGCGGGATTCGAGAACGAATCCTTGTTGGTGGGGGAGAATTGTAACATCTGCGAACCAATTTTTAAGGTTTTGGTGTGGGTGTCGATCGACACCCTTGGTGTATCGATCGACACCCTTGGTGTATCGATCGACACCATGTTTTCTGGTTTGGTCCGGTTCGTTTTAATTGCTGTTTGGTTCGGTTTGGTTCAAGGAAAATCCCTAAATCGTGTTATAAGTGTAGAAGCGACAAATTAAGGGTTTTAGGGTGTCTTGTCGCCGTTTTCAGAGATAGAGAAAGAGGAGAGAGCCTATTGTGGTATGAAGGAGATTAAAGGAGAAAGATCAGAATCGTTAGGGTTTGGGAGGAAACAGTTTCGGCATATCAAATCGTTCTCAAAGGTAATGAAATTTGGTAGGTTTATTCCCAAGTCTTTCGTCGTCGTTCGCATTTTTACAGAAGTAGATTTGGATTTAAACTCGATGAGTTATTGGCAGTTTTGTGAGACACGTTTTCTCAGACGCGAGTTGGGATCATCGGAGATTGTAACTGAGATCGTGGTCTTGTGTGGTGCCTGATCGTGCTGAAATTTTGAGGGAAGCTTCGTGACGTCTAGGGGTAGATTTTCACCGGAGCGATTTGATAGTTAACGGTTGGTTTTTATTTTAGGGTTTCGTCTTTGAGACTGTTCTTTTCTGATGTTTCTGTCCAGTTTTGCTATAAGTCGTTTTTGGTTGTGTGGCTTGTTGTAGGGCGTTTCTGGGCTGTTTCAGACGTTAGGAGGGTCTCAACTGGTTGTATTGGTTGTTATAATCAGTTGATAAGGTGAGTGCTTGACCATGGTTGATCTAAGCATGAGATCTCTCTTGTTTGGGCATTTTCTTTGCTGTTTGTGTTGTTTTGTTGCTTGGGTTCGTTGCTTTTGTGATTCCTAGTGATTTCCAAGGTAATTGGGTGAGTTTGAGACGGATTCGAGATGATTTGGAAGGGGAGTTCGACGTTCGTGTTCGTGCAGATCGTGTCTTCAGAAGAGGCATCGGTCGACACTGTTTAGCATCGGTCGACACCATTGTTTGTAGTATCGATCGACACCGTGAGGCATCAGTCGACACTGGTCTCAGCCGAGACTTGTTTTCCTGGTTTGATGTATTGTTGTGTGTTGTTTGTTTTGCTTAAACATGAGGGTCTCATATGCTTGTTTGTATAACTTAGTAGATGGGAGGACGACCTCACTAAGTATTTATGATAATACTTACGCATCTCAATTGTTGTTTTTGGTGTGCAGGTAAAGGCAAAAGTGTGATCGTGGAATCATGGCGATGAGGAGGAGGATGATCTAGGGTCTCGTTTGTGTGTTATTGGATTTGTTGGTTATGTTGTTGGAACCTTGGTTAGTGTTATGGTAGGTTGCCGGATAGAATGGTTAGGAATGTTATTGTATTGATGATTTGTTGGTTTTGTATTATTGGTATGTCTCCGCTGTGCTTAATGTTATTGCTTGTTTAATGTTGAGTTGTGGTTTGGGTTGGTTAATTAAGTACTATGGGATGCTTAATTATATATTGTTTTTAATTATTAAAAAAAAAAAGGGGTCGGGTTGTTTCATTTTGGTATCAGAGCCCTTACCGTTCTAGGTTTGGGTTCACTAGGCTTTGTGCTGTAGATGTTTGGGATTTGCATGTTTGAATTGATTATGTGAGTTAGTCAATTGTGTGTGGCATGGAGTCTTAGAACATCCTCTTCGAGCCTTCAATGAGATTCCACGGTGAGTTATTGTTATGTTTCTTTGTGTGGTATTGATTTGTTTTCTGCTTGTTAGCCTCTGCTCTTGGAAGATCAGTGGTTAAGGTGTTTGAGTAGTTGTTCGTGGACGGGGACGTGGTTGTGGTCATTGTCGGGCGGGTCCCGAGGCCAGCGAGTGTGTGGTCCAGAGTTCCACGAGGAGGTACGTCAGAGGGTCGCAAGCGTATCAGGAGGGACCAGAGGGGATTAGCCGGTGAGCATGCCGGGGGTGCTGGGAACCCAAGTGTGGGGTTGCAGCAGGTGGAGCCCAGGGTCGAGATGATCGCTTGGCGGATCTGTTGGCGTGCTGTTGGAGCGGTTACCGAGAGGGGTACCAGTGTAGGCTCCAGTTGTGCCACATGTGGCGGGGTGCAGTCGAGGGCTGCGGATGTTGAGGACTTTCCACCTTATGTTAAGAGGATGGAGCGGTTGTAGATGACCGGTATGAGATTATTCTCAAGAGGTATCGGGCCTAGAGAGGCGGATAGGTGGACATATGCAGTTGGAGCAGATACTTCTCTGCTTGGTGGTTAATCCAGTTGGATATAAGTTGAGTGGGCAGGTGTAACATTGCAATGTTATACTCGGACCACAAGAGGTAGTTGTGTCGAGAGATGTTTATAGTCGTTAAGGATTGTTGCTCCTGAGGGGATGGTGATTCCCCTGAATACCGATAGCTCGAGGGGCTGAGGGCTCCGAGAGTGGCAGAGGGGATGTTATTCTCCTGAGGGGATGAGTAGTTCCCCTGATACCGAGATCTTGAGGATTGTGGTCCAAGAGTGAGACGGTATAACTCGAAGACGCTGGTCTGAGAGTGAGATCGGTATGACTCGAAGGTTGTGACCTAAGAGTGGAAGAGTTGGAAGCAAGAAATTCCTAGGACGTGAGTATAAACATAACGATTGAATGTAGACCTTGAGAGATTGACTGTGGTTTAATCTCGGGTTTTGAATGTGTTGACTTTTGGGACAAGGTTTTATGACCATAGCGTTTATGAATGTTTGGCTGTGTGCTAGGATTGTGAGGCCGGTGGTGCCGGAGTCCCGGGAAGGGGAGTTACAGCAGGATTGAGCCGGGAGAGGCATGTTTGCCAGATACATAAGTTCACGAAAAGCCTTCATGGCAGGATAAACTAATCGTTGTAACGATGCTGGATGAAGTTCATTGGAGTTGGACAGGGTTGCAAGATCCAAGGTTTTGGTAAACTTGTTGGAGGGAATAAGTCAAGTGGTTTGAGTTAGCTGCCTGCAAAGCATTTGACGCGGTGAATCAGAATATGCGAACGTATGGTACTTGTTTGTTTTATTACGCTCGTATTGATGATTTACTGTGGAGAATTGCCAAGTGGAAAAGCTATTTCTGGAATAAGTTATCTTGGGGAAGTTTCCCTAAGTGGCAAGTTACTAGAGGTTCTTGGACGAACAAGAGGGTTGATATTTAGGTGGCGGCGAGTTGATGTCGGCATACTTGAGTATTTGTTTAGTTGAGCTGAGGAAGCAACTAGAGGATTTATGGAGCAAGGGATTTATACGTTCTAGTGTATCATAGTGGAGAGCACTGGTGTTATTTATTAAGAAGAAGGATGGGAGTTTCCGCTTGTGCATTGACTAATGGGGTTTGAACCGGGTCACTGTCAAGAACAAGTACCCTCTTCCCAGGATTGATGAGTTGTTGAATCAGCTGGGAGGTGCTACTCGGTTCTCTAAGGTAGATCTGGCGTCGGGTTATCATCAGATACCGATAGATGAGGTAGATGTGAGGAAGACTGCTTTTAGGACGAGGTATGGGCACTATGAGTTTGTGGTGATGCTTTTCGGATTGACTAACGCGCCAGCAGCATTTATGAGATTGATGAACATTGTGTTTCAGGAGTTTCTGGATGTATCTGTCATCATTTTCATCGACGATATCCTTGTTTATTCTAAGAGTCCTGAGGTGCATGCAGTGCATTTGAGGGCAGTTATGGAGAAGCTGCGGGAGCAGAAGTTGTTTGCTAAGTGGAGCAAGTACAGTTTTTAGCAGCGTGAGATGGGCTTTCTGGGTCACATTGTTTCTGCATAGTGAGTTTCTGCATAGTGAGTTTTGTATGGGAGACCATGTCGTACACCGTTATGTTGGACTCAGGTGGGGGAGAGGAGCATATATGGTGCGGATTTTGTTCAGGAGACCTCAGAGAAGATTCGGGTTCTGAGGCTGAACATGAGGGAGGCTCAGGATCGGCAGAAGAGCTATGCTGATAAGAGGAGAAAGGATCTTGAGTTTCAGGTTGACGATAGAGTGTACCTCAAGATGGCTATGTTGCGGGGTCCGAACAGGTCATTGTCAGAGACTAAGTTGAGTCCGAGGTACATGGGTCCGTGCAGAGTGGTTGAGCGGGTGGGACCAGTGGCATATCGGCTGGAGTTGCCTGAGGTTATGCGTGCGTTCCACAAGGTATTTCATGTGTCGATGCTGAGGAAGTGTCTTCACGAGGGTGACCGGCTGTTGCCTAAGATTCCTGAGGATCTTCAGCCCAACATGACGTTGGAGGCGAGACTGTTGAGGGTACTCGGGAGGAGAGTCAAGGAACTTCGGAAGAAGAAGATTCCTTTGATGAGAGTCCTGTAGGACTGTGATGGAGTAGAGGAGCAGACTTGGGAGCCTGAGGTGAGGATGAAGGCAAGGTTTAAGAAGTGGTTTGAGAAGCAGGCCGCGACTTGAGCTTGTCTAGCCGGGTCTGAGTTGTAGTCCGTGGCTGGAGCGGGTACGGAGTATTCCAGCCCATCTCTCTTGATACTTGGTCGCTTAGGGGTGGTTGGTTGGGCGACTCAGTACTAAGATGAGGTGGTGCTCGGAATGCGGGTTGATGTATTGGATTGTCGTATCTTATTGTTTCTATTGTATTTTCGTTGAGGTTGTAACGATTATGACATTTTGAGATTAATAAGATGAGTATTTTCCTTTATGTTTGACTGTTGTCGTCATGGGAAAAAGAGAAATAGCTCGGGTTTCTATTTTTGGAAGTTTCCATAAATAGAAAGTTTCCACAAAAGGAAAGTGGTATGAGGCTTCGGATGACGATCCGAGAGCGTGCTTGAGGGTGACGACCCAAGAGCGGGATATTTGAGACTCCCTGGATACCGTAGCTGTGAGCCGCAGCTTGGCAGTGAGCCGGTATGTCTCGAGGGTTGCGACCCGAGAGCGGGGGGAGTGTGTGTGAGTGACTTCCTGGATGCCGTAGTTTAAGGCGGTTGGCCTGATAGCGAGCCGGCATGATTCGTTGGTTGCGACCACGGACGGGGGAAGCACTGAGTTGTGAGCAAATAGTGTGTTTGATGCGAGTATATTGGCTAGAGGGAGACCTCATGGTTCAGTCGGAGGTGTGCGGGCTGTTGCGATAGTGCACGGGAAACCTTGGCTGACGGTATTTAGTCCGGTCGGGGACGTGCGGGCCGTGTTGACGGTGGCACGGAGGTCCTTGACAGTTGGACGGTTTTGCGGGATTCGAGGACGAATCCTTGTTGGTGGGGGAGAATTGTAACATCCGCGAACCAATTTTTAAGGTTTTGGTGTGGGTGTCGATCGACACCCTTGGTGTATCGATCGACACCATGTTTTCTGGTTTGGTCCGGTTCGTTTTAATTGCTGTTTGGTTCGGTTTGGTTCAAGGAAAATCCCTAAATCGTGTTATAAGTGTAGAAGCGACAAATTAAGGGTTTTAGGGTGTCTTGTCGCCGTTTTCAGAGATAGAGAGAGAGGAGAGAGCCTATTGTGGTGTGAAGGAGATTAAAGGAGAAAGATCAGAATCGTTAGGGTTTGGGAGGAAACAGTTTCGGCATATGAAATCGTTCTCAAAGGTAATTAAATTTGGTAGGGTTATTCGCAAGGCTTACATCGTCATTCTCCGTTTTACAGAAGTAGATTTGAATTTAAACTCGATGAGTTATTGGCAGTTTCGTGAGACACGTTTTCTCAGACGCGAGTTGGGACCATCGAAGATTGTAACTGAGATCGTGGTCTTGTGTGGTGTCCGATCGTGCTGAAATTTTGTGGGAAGCTTCGTGACGTCTAGGGGTAGCTTTTCACCGGAGCGATTTGATAGTTAACGGTTGGTTTTTATTTTAGGGTTTCGTCTTTGAGACTGTTCTTTTCTGATGTTTCTGTCCAGTTTTGCTATAAGTCGTTTTTGGTTGTGTGGCTTGTTGTAGGGCGTTTCTGGGCTGTTTCAGACGTTAGGAGGGTCTCAATTGGTTGTATTGGTTGTTATAATCAGTTGATAAGGTGAGTGCTTGACCATGGTTGATCTAAGCATGAGATCTCTCTTGTTTGGGTGTTTTCTTTGCTGTTTGTGTTGTTTTGTTGCTTGGGTTCGTTGCTTTTGTGATTCCCAGTGATTTTCGAGGTAATTGGGTGAGTTTGAGACGGATTCGAGATGATTTGGAAGGGGAGTTCGACGTTCGTGTTCGCGCAGATCGTGTCTGCAGAAGAGGCATCGGTCGACACTGTTTAGCATCGGTCGACACTGTTTAGCATCGGTCGACACCATTGTTTGTAGTATCGATCGACACCGTGAGGCATCGGTCGACACTGGTCTCAGCCGAGACTTGTTTTCCTGGTTTGATGTATTGTTGTGTGTTGTTTGTTTTGCTTAAACATGAGGGTCTCATATGCTTGTGTGTATAACCTAGTAGATGGGAAGACGGCCTCACTAAGTATTTATGATAATACTTACGCATCTCAATTGTTGTTTGTGGTGTGCAGGTAAAGGCAAAAGTGTGATCGTGGAATCATGGCGATGAGGAGGAGGATGATCTAGGGTCTCGTTTGTGTGTTATTGGATTTGTTGGTTATGTTGTTGGAACCTTGGTTAGTGTTATGGTAGGTTGCCGGATAGAATGGTTAGGAATGTTATTGTATTGATGATTTGTTGGTTTTGTATTATTGGTATGTTTCCGCTGTGCTTAATGTTATTGCTGGTTTAATGTTGAGTTGTGGTTTGGGTTGGTTAATTAAGTAGTATGGGATGCTTAATTATATATTGTTTTTAATTATTAAAAAAAAAAGGGGTCGGGTTGTTTCATGAGTAATTTAATATATTGTCATACTTTTTGTTTTAATATACTTGGTTTTTTGAAATTCTTTCATATTATAGTGACATATTATTGACATTGCTATAATAAACCAATTTAGAGTGTTTATAGTTTCTTACTTTACTATCAAGTTTCAATATTTTAAAAATAATTTAAAATAAATTATTTAAGTTTATTATATTATATAAAATTATAATATTCAACAAAAGGTATAAAATTAAATTTAAATATTCAAATTTTGATCCGTTACTCAGTAAAAATTTTAATTCAATAGATATTATAGTGACATATATATTGATATTGCTATAACAAACTAATTTAGAATATTTATAGTTTCGAACATTAGTATCAAGTTTCAATATTTTAAAAATAATTCAAAATTAATTATTTAAAGTTTATTATATTATATAAAATTATAATATTCAATTAAAAAGTATGAAATTGAATTTAAATATTTAAACATATAACAACATATCAAAGCATCTTCCAATACCAAACAATTACGTAGAATTTGAAACTCCATAAGAGCCCATTATTTATTATATTGAAATACTTTTGAAGTAATACATCGAGATACTGATGATGGACTGGTGATGATGGTAGTGATCATAGCCGGTGATGATAATGGTTAAGCTTTGGTGACGTGACCCTCAATGTCAACAACCATGGTCTTGACGAACTTCATGAGACCGCTTGGTTCAGGAAAATCATCGTTGCGCTTCTCCCACATCATTGTGATTTTGCAGACGCAGCTATCCTCAGATTTGGGAATAAATTGGTAGACGACGTCAAACACTTTGAGATCCTCCATCGGGTGACCCTCCAGTCCTCTTTTGGTCAACGTTTTATTTGCATCATCTATCTCCCTCCTCTCTTTGAACGTCACCGGCTTTCCATCTTACAAACAAAAAAACAAAAAACTTGTGTTTATTAGTTACAGTTTCCAACATCCGAGTAGCTAGCTAGTCATACCATCAGGTTAAATATGTGATTATGATCACATAGATAGTGAATCACACTCGACAGAGAGCTGAACTCACAACATTAATACGATGATATGACCTCAGATTTTTGCATTTACATTTTTCAAAGCTCTAAAATGAAAAGTACTTCACTTTGTTAAAAGTATGACAATCGTTTCCATATGTAAACAGAAATGCAAAATATGATATATTAAATAGTCGAAACCATAGTTTCTCATACATACGCCATAATTGTACATGTTGTGTATGTGTATATATAAAGTGTTATACTGTATATGGAGAGAAAGTATAAGTAAATGTATACCATTTGTGTAGTTCCAACTCCTGATAGACCCGTGAGACAGGGGCGGATCTACGTGTACACTAGGTGGGGCACGTGTCCTACACACCTCTCTAAAACTTATTTAAGTGTTAATTTATTTGTACCAGTTACTTAGCACAATTGGAAAGAGTGCGACATATTACTTTGGATGTCGTGGGTTCGAACTCCTGATTGGTCAATTATTTTTCAATTTTATTTTTATTTTCTATGTTATTTATTGTTGAAAAAAAAATTTAGGTAAATATAGATTTTGTGCCCCATATTATTTTTGTTCCTGGATCCGCCACTGCCGTGAGAGTCATGTTCACCTTCGTGAACAATGACATGCATGTTGGATGTTGGATGTGCTGGCCGATGGCGTCAGGGAAAAGATGGTTCTCGCTCTTCCAGCTCTTGTAATATTGGTCCGCCGATCCTTTCAAAGGAACCTCAGTTACGTATGTTCCCGACGTCGCCATTTCTTTCTCTCTCTCGTTTTAAACCTTCCACTTGTTTTTCTTTTCTATGCCTTAGTGATGAGATAACACTTGTCGTCGCTAGGTTTATATAGTGAACGTGACGGTTAAAAACATGCATAGTTTCTACCGTTTCTTTTTTATCATTTGATGGTGCATGCTAAAAATATTCTCCTACTTTATTTAACGCTACACTTAATATTTAATGAGCAGAGAGATGGGTAATAGATGTTGCTAGGATTAATCTTCGACCACGTTACTAAGGTGGGTAGTCGTTTAGATTTTTAGAAGATATATTGATAGTCACGGCGACATAATTTACGCCCTCATACACAGTAATGATTTCGCCATAAATATGTATATATAATATATATAGAATATAATAATCTAAACGAATACATGAAAGCGAAGTGTTTAAAAAGTACTCTTAAACGATCGTCTTTGCTTTTTCCGGCGAATACATACACTTGCTTGGTTCTCTTTCATAACTTACTAGCATTTGGACTGTGTTACGCTTGAGAGTTAGATTAAGGTGTATTTAGGGTTTTTTGTGTATATTATTTTTTGGTTATGTAAATTAAAATCTTTGTGTTTGTTCCTTGTAGTTCATTTGTTTGCTTAAGTTGTTTTGTTGGATATTTTTTTAAAATATAGGTTTTGCAGTAAGTATAATTTAGTGTGCTGTTTACTTTTCAAAAATTAGGATCATCATGTGTGTTTTTTAATCTTTTTTAAAAAGTTTATCATGAGAAGTTAAGATTGTATAGTAAAAGTTGTTGTTTGGCTGTAGTTGTTAGTTGTGCTTAAATTCTAATTATTTGTCATTTTATGGTTGGATTGTTATTCGATTTTTTATATGGGGTTGTGGGTTAGAGTTTTAATTATTTTTATATGTATTTAGTAAACTGTGGGAGTAGTTTTTTGTCAATGTTTTAGTGTTTGGAGTGAAAAAGATTGTGGGTTTTATAAAGAATAGTAAATAAAATCAATAAGTTATATTTCTATTTTTATTTGCTATTATTTTGTGTTTCAGCCGTTGGGCCCATATTCTCTGTAAAGCTTAAAATGTGTTGGTCTATTTGGTCATTATTGGTATGTTATTGAGTTGGGAATGGATTAATTCTCTTTGAAAATATGATGTCCTCGTGAACGGATAGCAGAGGAGCAATGTTTGCAATCGAGAGGACAATATGAGTATTGAACCTATTACTTTGATGCTCGTAATCCTTTTTTCAGTCATCCCTTTCATCGATCCATAATTATTTTTATTTTGCTTGTGTATTTGGGTGATCTCCTGCTCGCTTCGCATCTGTAGGGGATATTTAGTTATCTCCCTGTTGATTTCATTAAACGTAAGTGTTAAATGGTGTGAAAATTTGTTTATCTGAAAATGTGCTGTCTTTCTTTGATTTCCTAATTAAGTTGTGAGTTGTAATTTCTTTTTCCATTTGTCCACTGAGTGAGTGCTTCGAGTCGATGTAACTTGTGTTTTGAGAAAAATTAATTTTCGTGTTTATGTTGATGTTATTTTATACAGTCCGGGTTGTTTTTTTTGATTAGTTTTCATTTTCATAAAATTTAGTGGTACGGTTATCTAATTGTGGCACTCGTGTTTCTGAATCTCTTTCCTGCATTGATCATTCTTTGCTTTGTTTTGTTTCGAGCCTAGCTTGTCGAGCCAAATGTTTCCTTCTGCTGCGTCATCCCTGCACAACTTCACAATTTCGTAAAGTAAATTCCGTTGTCGTAACTACCTTCTGCTGCCTTCTTCAAGTGTTCTAACCCTGTCTATGTGTTGTTCTTTTGAAAATATTCCTGGATCCCTTTGATGTAGTGGGGTGGACGTTTCCACTTGCAAGGCATTTTTCCATGAGTTTTTGGTTCGTTAGTGCTGCTAGTGGATTCATGGCTAGGGACCTTAGGTTGATATTCTTGTAAACTAGAGTTAGCATTTCCAATGATCTCGAGTTTGAAGAACCGAACTTTATTGCTTTGATGACTGAAGCAAGACAGGTTTGTTCTGTTTCTTGTATCAGCTATTACTCTTCTCCAATTGGGTTTTTACTTAAGAGTTGAATTCTTGAGAGCAAACTTAGTGAGTTTGATACTTTCCATATAGAAAGGTTGATACTTTGTTGGGTTATAATATGCAGAGAAGAGCAAAGTTGAACATTGATGCGCCGATTATACCAATGGAACTAAGAGTTGAAAAAGCTCTTGAAGGTATTTATGCTTGTTGCTTCCGTAGAGGACTTATCGAAGAAGAAGATGAGAAGCTACTTCAAGTGATGCTAGTTTCGGTTTTTCCTTCGGTTGACAAGTCTGAGATAGAGAGAATCATCAAAGAGAAAGCCACAAGGGTTGCAGAAGGAGTAGAAGAAGAGAATGTCATGGCGAAACGGTTGCCCAAAGAAGCTATTCAAATGCAGATGAAGGATCTTGAGTTCCTTCAACAACAAAACATAGATTCTTAACAATAGAGGTTGAGATGACCCGACCAAACATGTTTTTTCTTTTCTTTCCAGTGCGAATTAAAAAAAAATGCAATAACTTTTTAAGTATATTCATGTTTTGATTCTATGTTCATAAATCAAATAGTCCAGTCTCTACAAAATATGCTCAAGAAAGTCCTTTGATGCTTGGATGGGACATAATCTAAGAAGGCAGTACTATATAGGGTTCAAATGATATTACAAAACCTAGTGGAAGTGAACCAATCTCACCATCGTGAGCTGCAACTTTAGATGGAGGAAGGCCAATTGGATATGGATCGGACTTCTCCTCTTCCTTGAAGCTTTATAGGCAGGCAAAGCCTTGAACAAATAGTTGTTATTGTATAGGCTTTGAATGTGGTTGTTTCCCATGAATCCTATCATATATCTGTTGTCATATGCTAAGCTGTAACTGTAAATCAGCTCCAATAAATTGAAACTACAGTCGAAAGGATGGGTTTTAAGCGAAAATTAATATACTCCATGTTAATATAAACAGATTTTTTTTTTTAAGATGTATGAAAACTTCGAATAAAGAAAGCTTCTAAAAACATTCAAACATTCAAACATTCGAACATTATAAATGATTTCATTTTATTAGATAAATTTTAATGATTACATGTATTTCATAAGATATAGTGGTTACAATAATTTTTTTTTGTTTAAGGATTATCCTCCCATTTGAAACAATATGGACCATCTTTCGGATCACGAGGAACGCGACAAACAGGGTTTTTAATGCTTCTCCCCACATCCCAAATACATTCTTTGCAAACTGGAGGATCTCCAAATTCTTTATCATCTCTCGATGTTTTAAATATAGTGAAATAGTGAGAACCACCTTTATACCACGTAAAATGACAATGATACCTCGTAGTTTTCCAAAGTTTAACATGAAATCTAAAACTCCATGAACCATTCCAAGGAATATGGATCATCCCAAAATCATCGCTACTAGACTTGCAATGAACATTCAAAATTTGTTTGTTGCTTACTTTATTACGGATTATAACATGCTTTTCGGCTAGAGGTAAAAAGCCATCGCCACCCGAAGATGGGGTTTCCGCTGAAGCATTTGATAAATCTAAAGCTGAAACAAAAAGAATAAGAGTAGAAGACATCATAAACAACAATATAAGATGAGGTTTATCAGTGAAAGCCATTGTTAGGTAAATTATATAGGATTGGTTAGATACAACCTTTAAGCTCCCTATTTATAGATGTAACAAAATGTAAGCATTAATGGTAACGTTCAATGCATGTATTTAGTCTATGATAAAAAAAAATTTCTTTTTTTTTTCTTTTTTGTTTTCTGGTCAAGTCTATGTTAATATTCAAAGATGTAAATATATGTATAAATTATTATTGTTTTCCTTTGGGATTATAAATTAATTTTAAAACAAGAATACATATTTTTTTTGGAAATAGACTTACATAGCATTTAAAAATATTTGGAAACAAATTGATCTTTTTGAATGTAAAAATAATATTTTTGACTTTGTAAAGTTATCAATATCAATATTTTATAGGTTTTAAAAAAACTTATTTGGAAATATTTGATGTCACTCTGACCGATTTACTCATTCTTATACTATTTTAGTATCTAAACAAAGAAAGTTTGACTAAACCTAATTATCTAAAGTATATATTATATTCACATTCCTGCAATATTACAAAGATTTATAAAGATAAAAAATTATTATTATTACCATTTTGACACCAAAAGATTATTTTATAATGTATAAACATGAATTTTATTAAATTACGTAAACAACGTAACTCTGATTTCACTGGTTTACAATATACACCTATCTAGTTTCAGTGAAAACTAGGTATTAATCCACACAACGCGTGGTTGCATGCATAATAGTTTTTATTATATTTCTGAATATTTAGAAAAAAATATTTGTTCTTTTTCTGTTTACAATAACATAATCAAATATTAGATTTGTTCTTAAGATTGTATTATAGTAAAATTGTATCAAACAAAGTTACCAAAAAAATTTAGCATCTATGTATAAATCTTCCTCATTTCAAAGTTTTTTTAAAAATATAAATAGAAGATATAAGTCTATAACTATAAATATAGCTAACAAAACAAAAATATGGAAATTTAACCAAAGAAATTTTATCTTGAAAGTTAAATAAATTAATGGAAAAATGAAATTTATAATAATTATTGGGTAGGAGTTACATTTGAGTTAAATGTAGAATTACACATGATATTAAATGTGAGTTAATTAGAAATAAATTTTTAATTTGTTTTTTTTAATATAAAAGGAATACCAAGTGGCCCAATGAAATTTTAAACTTACACATCATTTGGTTTTTTGTTGATATAAACTCATACATAAAATTTCAAATTCATATTATTTTTTAATTGACAAACTAAATTAGTTTTCTTATAACATCATATGAACTTCAATCTAAAGATTTTTCAAAATCCCAAGGAAAACTTATATTTTTTTGTTTCCTTTTTTATTTTTCACTCATCAATTTAAATTATAGCGCTAGATTTCATACTAATGGTTTCATCTTTAGAGGATTTAATTAGATGATATATTTTTAAAATTATATTATTTTCTATATTTTACTCCTTTTAAATTTGAGTGCTAGAAGAGAATAGAGAATTAGACATGGATATTTTTCAACCTTGTGATCTTGTGGGGTGAATATAGTAGAAGAATATTAAAAAAATAATTACTTATAAGATGATAATCTAAAATAGACAGTGGAGATAAACCTTTTAGAACATCAAAAATAATGTAATATAGAGAGAATGAAAAAATGAGAGAATAAGAGAATATGAATCGAAGTGATGTAAAATTATATTTAGAAAAATAGGGAGTTACAATTCTAATTTATTATGTGGTTCAATTATATTCTTTTCTATATTTTACTCCATTTAAATTTGAGTGCTCTAAGAGAATAGAGAATTAGACATGGATCTTTTCATGTGTATTTGCTTACATGTATGTGCTTACATCGGCTCTCTCGAAACAAGGCGATGGCGACGGTGATTGTAGGGTTTTGATTCCCGAATGCTGCTGAGGTTTTTTCTGGTGGGGATTTGGGGTTTCTTATGGGTTCTCCCGGTTCTGGTGGTGTGGTGGAGAAATGGGAGCTCTGGTTTCCTTGGTTTGTTGATTGGCGGATCTGAGCTGTTTAAGACTCGGGATTCTTGGGATCTCAGTGAAGGTTGGTTCCTCATGCAAGAAATCTGGTGGATCTTGTTTGATGGGAGGTCCAGGAGATTGGTGCGATTACGGATTGCGATGAGATATCTGCTTTCCAAACTTGGTTTCTTTTTGACGAAGGTGGTGGGAGCTGTCTTTATTGAGAGTTATGTTGTACTAAGGGAAGGTTCCTTTGATGGCTTGATTCAGATCTGTTTTCGGGATTTTGGGGATCCACGGGCTGGCAAAATCTTCAGGATGTCCGTCCGGCGAATCCCTGATTTTCATCTCTGGTTAGGCGACTTCTGGTGGGGCTGGCTTTCCTTTTTTTGTTGACGATTCAGTCATGGAGAGGAGGATGGGTATTAATGGGTACGATTCTGTTTGGTGACAATTTGGCAAAGGAAAGATTGGTTCAGTATCATGATCCCAAATCGGGGGAGAATATATTTTTCCGGCTTGGAGATTCTCGATGGAGATTTGCCTCTGGTTAAGATCAGATCATCCCTGATTGATCTTGGTTTCCTTTTCCGGTTCTCTCACTGTTATCGACTTTTCTATGTCTTGCGAAAAATGTATATTTTTCTCAGTTTGGTGCACTTTTGTTCGCTTGATCGTACTCGGTTGCATTTCGTTGGTCTGGCAATGTCTCAGAGTGGCCTCATGGGGAAGGGTGTGGCTGGTGTGTCGGGGGATGTTTCACGGACTCGTCGAAAGATCAAAATCTCCTATTTTGAAAACACTGCTCTTATCGCTGGATACTCTAAGACGGTCATTGGAAGGTGCTTTAATCCCCAGGTTCAAGACATGAAATCCGTGCTGATCATGCTGTCGCGGATTTGGCAGGTCGAGGGTTCGGTTGTGCGTGCAGACTTGGGTTCGGGAAAGTTTCAGTTTGACTTTGATGAGGAAGAGGATATTGTGGAGGTAATGAAGATGGAGCCCTTTCACTTTGACTCTTGGATGGTTTCTTTGGTTCGGTGGACTCCTGTGGTGGATCCGGCATATCCATCTTCTCTCAAGTTTTGGATTCCAGTGTCAGATGTGCCCATCCAGTTTTGGGCGGAACCCACTTTCAGGGATATCGGTTTGGCTCTGGGGGTGGTTGAAGCGGTGGATATTGATCGAGGGAGGGTCCACGTGACGGTGGATGGCCTTAAACCTCTCTGCTTTGAAACAGATATTGAGTTTTTTAACGGAGAGGTGACTATTGTTAAGCTGCATTACGAGCGGTTGTATGGTTGGTGTAAGTCCTGTCACAGCTTATGCCATGTCGAAGTCGACTGTCCGAGTCTGAAGTTTTCATCGTTGGATGGTGCCTGTGTTGGGTCCGTGGTTAGCAGCGACCAGGGACAACTAAGAGCTACAAAGGGGCAGTTTTAGCGGATTCAAGAGGAAGTGCTGGTTCGAGTAAGGGATGACACCAATCTTCATCCCATGGACCTTCAAAGTCTCGGGCTGATCAGGGGTCGGGTCCTTCCTATCGGGCTAAGGGCACATTACAAGGGGAGACTTCACAGGATCCTCG
Source organism: Camelina sativa (assembly GCF_030686135.1). NCBI lineage: Eukaryota > Viridiplantae > Streptophyta > Magnoliopsida > Brassicales > Brassicaceae > Camelina > Camelina sativa. The sequence continues at coordinate 9,020,762 of NC_141891.1, read as the reverse complement.
TGGGAGGCAGGGGACGGCTAGAGGCCAGTCTCGGTAATGTGTAGAAAGGGTCAGGGAGCCGGTGGGGGAGGAGGGGAGGTCGCAAGTGGTGCCCCCTAAACCTCTGAGGGTTGTCAGAGAGCCTTTGTTCCAGAACGAGGGTGTCGTTGCGGGTTCGGTGGTACCTCCTGTGGTGGAAGAAGGAGATGAGGAGGGCTAGATTGTGGATGGTTTGGCAGGTTTGATTGGAAGTGATGGTGGGTCATCAGGGTCTGGAGGTGTGGTCATTGCTCATGCAGATGCAAAGGAGGTACCTCCTTTGGGTTCTCGGGTTGAAGACAAGTCTCAAGAGGAGACACGGTTAGATTCTATGGTTATCCCCTCGCGGAGTCCTAGTGCTGCTGCTGGAGCCGTTGCTGTTGGTGGTGTTTCCATCAATGATCAGCGGTTGGGATCGCAGACTCCATCTACTGATGAGGGGACTCAGGGAGACGTTGTGGCGCCTGTCGGGGATCAGTATAAATTGGGATCGTGATCACCCTTGTCTGTACAACCACCGTCCGTACGACTCCAGCCGGGCCGTCCGTACAACTACCACTGGGCCGTCCGTACAACCTTGTGTAGAAGCCCAGTCAAAGCCTTACAAGCCTCATGTGAAGCTCAACCAAAGTCTCTAGATCCTTCCTATGTTACCGTTGGCGACTTTGAAGCAAGTGGGAAGCACAAGTCAACCGTTAGTCACATGTTGTGTTAAGGAGTCTTAGATGTCACTTTCATCATGTAAATCGTGTAGCATCTTGTATAGAATATTCTCTAGAATTAGTGTCTATATTAGGATTGTACCTATGAACTAAATCAAGTAAGAAGAGATATTTTCTCTTTCTCATTTCTACACTTTACACTTCTCCTCTACACTTTTCTACTTACACGATTACACTCAACCTCTTTCTCTATCCCATATTTGAATTCTAAACTTACATGGTATCAGAGCCTTGTTGTTCCTAACTACAAATCCTTCACTCATCACAAAATTCCGCTCTATCTCTTCTCTTTGTTTCTGTTTCGATCTCAAAAGTCGATTATCTTTAGCCGTTGGGTAATACTATTAACCAGCGGACAAAACTCTATGGAAGGCACCAAGACCTTGATTGTTCCAGTTACTCTCAAAGGAGAGAACTACTTGTTGTGGGCGAGGACCACAAAGACGGCACTATGCGGCCGAGGGCTTTGGACCCATATTACCACGAGTGAGGCTCTAAAGGAAGAGTTCAACAAAGACGGCAAAGAAGCGGTCACAAGCGGTGAAGAAAAATGGTTTCAAGAAGACCAGAGTGTTCTTGCCATCATTCAAAACTCCCTTGATGCTCCAATACTCAAAGCCTACTCATTGCAAGACGGCCAAGGATCTATGGGACACATTACAAAATGTGTTCGGCAACACCACCAATTTAAACTGAGTATTTGAGATCAAGAGGGCCATTAACAACCTAAGACAAGAAGACATGGAGTTCACCAAACACTTTGGAAAGTTTCAGTCTCTTTGGGCTGAGTTTGAGATGCTTAGGCCGGCCACACTTGATCCGGCCATTCTGAACGAGAGGCGAGAGCAAGACAAGGTGTTCGGCCTCCTCCTCACACTGAATCCTTCTTACAATGACCTCATCAAACATATCTTGACGTCAGATAAGCTTCCTAGCCTAGATGATGTGTGTAGCCAGATCCAAAAGGAGCATGGCTCCATGGGGCTGTTTGGAAGCAAAGGAGAGCTTGTAACCGCTAACAAGGTTGAAGTAGAGGCTGCAAACAAGGGCTACTATCGGCACGAGGACAAGAACCCTCCAGTGTGTAACCATTGCAAGAAGCCTGGTCATTTCAAGAGAGTGTTGGATTCTTCATCCACATCTTCGAGCCAACCAACCTATGAACAACCGTGGAGGGCCAAGAGCACATCAAGCGACCGTGGGGACGCCGAGTGGGAACCAAACCAGCGAGTCTCCGATGTGAATGGAACCGCCCTGGCCGCCAATTCTGACCTAGTGAGGAAGTTTGACCTTGATGCTCTCATTAAAGCTCTCAAAGACGCCTCCGGTAACTCCTATCTTGCTTTAAATCAAACTAAACCTCTTATAGTTGATTCCGGTGCTTCACACCATATGATTAGTGACTCTAAGCTAATTAGTGAAATTAAACCGGCCAATGGAAATGTGATTATAGCTAATGGTGAGAAAGTTCCAGTTAATTGGTAACTTAAAACTGTTTGACAAAACAACTAAAGCGTTTTATATGCCAAGTTTTACCTCTAACTTATTATCGGTTAAGAGAGCTACCACTGACTTGAATTTTTATGCTATTTTGGTCCTAACAATGTTCATTTTCAGGATATTGAGACCAGTCAAGTTCTTGGCCAAGGCTCCTCTAGAGATGACTTATATGTGCTTAAAGACTTGAATTTATCTTCTTCCAATGCTGCTTCTTTTAGTTCAATTTCTATTAAAGCAAACAATGCTATTTGGCATGCTAGATTAGGACATCCTCATCATCGTGCCTTAGAACTTATATTTCCTAGTAATTCCTTTAAAACAATGATTGTGAGGCTTGTATTCTTGGTAAACATTGCAAAACTGTCTTTCCTAAGTCTTTAACTATTTATGAAAATTGTTTTGATTTGGTTCATTCAGATGTTTGGACCTCTCCATGTCTTTCTAGAGAAAACCAAAAGTATTTTGCCACATTTATTGATGAAAAATCCAAGTATACTTGGATAACTCTTTTACCTACTAAAGATAGGGTCCTTGAAGCATTTATAAGTTTTCAAAATTATGTGACTAACCATTATAATGCTAAGATCAAAATCTTAAGGTCAGATAATGGCGGCGAGTACACAAGTCATGCCTTCAAACAACACTTGACCAAACACGGCATCATTCACCAAACCAGTTGTCCATATACTCCTCAACAAAATGGAGTAGCTGAATAGAAGAACATGCATCTTATGGAAGTGGCTCGGTCCATGATTTTCCATACCAATGTACCAAGACGTTTTTGGGGAGATGCATTTCTTGCGGTGTGTTACCTAATCAATCGCACACAACTAAAGTGCTACAAGACATTTCACCATTTGAGGTATTAAACAAAGAGAAACCCATTTTTGATCACTTACGAGTATTTGGATGTGTTTGCTTTGTGTTAAAACCAGGATAACTAAGAGATAAGCTCGATGCAAAGAGTGTCAAAAGTATGTTCATCGGCTACTCCACTACACAAAAGGGCTACAAATGTTATGATCCAGAGGCAAAAAGAGTTCTAGTCTCTCGAGATGTTAAGTTTGTTGAACACCAAGGCTATTATGACAAGAAAAACTGGGAAGAGATTAAAGACCTACCCACTTCCGCATCCGATCGGGCAAGGAACCTCCGGATCATCCTTGAACGGCTAAGTGTTGACAACGATCGGGCCAATCGACATCTAGCTGGGCCAAATGCTTCAGGAGAGCCTCACTTACATGAGGAAGCTGAATCAAGTCAATCGACTGCCGCTGAACCAGACTCTAATCCGATAGACACAACACATACCGATGAAGATATTTTACAAAATGTTGAAATTGAGGTGCGTGATGAGGAAGAAAACACACCAACTGAAGATGGAGATGAAGAAACTGATCATGAGGAAGTCATCCCACTACGACGTAGCCAACGCCTGGCAGTAACTATATGGAAGAATGCTTAATGTTTATTATACGAAGACTTTACAATATATATAGAGAGTACATGAGAGATTAGGGTATCCTATAATTACAACTGAGTCCTAAACTTATACATATCTTACACGCCCCCTCAAGATGGAGGAGCTGGAGCTACGCCAATCTTGGACAAACAGTTAACAAATTGAGGACAAGGAAGAGGTTTTGTCAGTGCATCTGCAAGTTGATCGTGCGTGGAGACATGAGTAACGCGGAAAGCACCGGACTGAACATACTCTCGTACAAAGTGGAAGTCAATTGCAATGTGTTTCATTCTAGAGTGGAAGACAAGATTTACGGAGAGATACGTAGCACCCACATTGTCGCAGTATATCACCGGAGGTGCAGGAAGAGAGATGCCAAGTTCAGTAAGGAGAGAGCAGACCCAACTTAACTCAGATGCCGTGTTTGCAACGGCTCGATACTCTGCTATGGTGGACGATCGGGATACACTGTGTTGTTTCTTGGATGACCAAGAGATTGGGTTGCCGCCAAGATATAGGATATACGCATTGGTCGAGATACAATGATCAAGATTGCGAGACTAATCCGCATCATAGTAAGCGTGGAGAGTGAGGGGAGTATCAGCACGAATAAAGATACCATGAGAAGCCGTACCCGCCAAGTAACGAAGAATGCACTTTGCCGCTTGCCAGTGAAGATCAGTGGGAGAGTGCATAAACTGAGAGAGCCGATTCACGGCATACGCAATGTCTGGACGTGTAGAAGAGAGGTATTGGAGGCTTCCGAGAACGGCCCTGTATTCAGTGGGGTTAGGATGCGGTGAGCCGGTGTTTACGGTAAGTGACGGAGTTGGCGACATGGGAGTGGAGACATGTCGAGAGTTCAACATATTAGTTTTGACCAACAGATCAATAATGTACCGCTTTTGCATGAGATGGAGTCCCTTTGACGTCAGTGTAGCTTCAAGGCCTAAGAAGTAGGACATCTCACCAAGGTCTTTGAGAGAAAAACGATTCGCCAAGTGTGTGATGAAACCCAAGATACTTGTGTTGTTGTTACCAGTGATTAGCATATCATCGACATACACCAGAACATAGAGAATTACACCACGCCGGTTGTACGTAAAGAGTGATATATCAGCCAATAAGTTAACAAAACCAAGGGTGAGAAGATAGCCGCAAAGTTCCTGATACCAAGCACGGGGTGCTTGTTTAAGACCGTAAAGCGCCTTATGTAATTGACATACATAGTGAGGTCTATCTTTGTCAACAAACCCCGGAGGCTGCGTAACATAAACCTCATCCGTCAGGGAGCCTTGCAAGAAAGCGTTATTGACATCGATTTGTCGAATACACCATCCCTTTGTCATTGCAACATGAAGAACGGAGCAAACCGTAGTGGACTTGATCACCGGACTGTAAGTCTCCGTGAAATCATGACCATATTGCTGTTTGAACCCTTTCGCGACAAGTCGCGCTTTGTACCTGTCAAGCTCACCATTAGGTTTGAATTTCAGAGTAAATATCCACTTACAACCAATGACGTTTTGTGTAGGGCGTGGAAGAACGAGTTCAGAAATGCCATTCCAGATGTGAGCATTGATCTCATCACACATCGCTTGCCGCCAGTTCGGATCGCGCAACGCCTCTGCCACTGTTTTCGGAATTACTGGTCGGAGTTTGGTTGTGTTGATGGTGAGAGAGAACTTTGTTGTCGGTTTCATAATGTTGTTCTTGGCCCTGGTTCGCATCGGATGATGATTATGTTTTGGAGGTGGGTTTGGAGCCGGAGCTTGTGCAGGAGGAGGTGTCGGTGATGGTGTTGGCGTAGGCGTAGGAGAGGGTGAAGACGTTGTTCGCGAAACAGAGGAGGGAGATGACGTATGTGTTAGTGGGCTTGAGTTGTGATGAGATGGGCCGAAAGTTGGAGAAGATGGGCCTGGATTGATGTTTGTGGGTAATGGACCTGTGGTCGTATTATGATGTGGTGATGATGAAGGCAACGTTGCAGGCGACGATGGAGCCGTAGGCATTGGTGTTGGTGAGCGGTGAGAATCTGAGCACGAGGGGAGCCCCGAGGAGGACGCAGGCAAAGTTGTATGGAGTGGCGTGGTCACAACGGGAATGATGGTGGGACGTGTATCGGGTGTTTGGTCAGGTACGGAGGGTTGAGGTTGGGTGAGAGTTGTGTGTGCAAAGGGAAACAAGGATTCATCGAATTGGACATGACGGGAAGTGTAGATACAACCAGAAGCTCTATCCAAGCAGAGATAGGCACTCTGAGTGAGTGAGTATCCAAGGAAGACGCATGGAGCAGAGCGAGCGGTGAGTTTGTGGGGAGCATACGGACGTAGCCACGGGAAACAGAAACATCCGAACACACGTAACTTCTGGTAGTTGGGAGCATGTCCAAAGAGTTTGACATAAGGAGATCCATTTCCAAGCACCGGTGTCGGTATTCTCTTGATGAGATATACGGCGGTGGCAAACGCATAGGTCCAATACACCGTGGGCATCGAGGATTTGCTAAGTAGGGTGAGAACGGTTTCGACGACGTGACGGTGTTTCCGTTCAGAAACTTCGTTGTGTTCAGGCGTATGTGGAGGCGTCGTTAGATGGGTGATGCCATGAGCCGTGAGGAAAGAACGCAATGCAATGAACTCTCCGCCATTGTCAGAATAGAGAGTGCCAATCCGCCGTTGAAACTTGTTCTTGTCCAAAGCAGTGAACGCAGTAAATGTATCACGGACATGAGATTTTAATTTTAGAGGATAGAGCTAGGTGTATCGGGTGAAACGATCAACTATAACCAAGTAATATTTATAGTTGTCAATAGAGGTGATGGGAGAAGTCCATACATCGGTATAAAGGTATTCAAGGGGATGTTGGGAAACAAGTGTGTTTGAGTAAAATAGGAGTTTATGACTTTTATTAAAGGAACAATCAGAACAAGATAAATGTTGCTGTAAAGATTGAGAAACTGGTAAAGAAAATTTCTGAATTAATGTTTTCAAGACAGGAAGGGAAAGATGGCCTAAACGTAAATGCCAAGAATAAAGATCTGTTTTAGGTGTGGGTGAGGCAAGAAAGGATTGAGCAAATGGTATTGAGACCGGCCACTCATACAACTCGTTCTTAGTCCTCCCTTGGAGCAATGGGACCCCCGTGTGCAGATCCTTGACCTCAAAGTAAGCAGGAAAGAAGTGTACCGAAACACCATTAGCATTGCACATACGATAAACAGAAATCAAATTTTTCTGAACATCAGGTACATATAAGACATCTTTCAAAGTTAGAGAACCAGTTGGTGTGGGAAGAAGAGCGGAACCAGTGCGTGTGATTGGTAAGCCGGAGCCATCCGCGATCGTCACTTCTTCACCGCCAGTATAAGGTTGATGGAGAGCAAGGTTGTTCAAGTCCGACGTGAGATGATGGGTCGCACCGCTATCAAGAATCCAGTTCCCCGCATTGTAAGAGTTAGCAGTTGCAACATGAGCACGGCGTTGCCATGGAGTCGAAGGCAAAACAGAGGACGGACAAGCAGTGTACTAGAACCGTGGAGTTGGAGCTGAGAACAGCGACGCGCACTGTGTCCATGAACACCACAGATCTGGCACTTCCCTTGATACGGACGTGGAGAGTAATTAGGACGGTACGATGAAGAATGATTGTGACGATTGTTGGAACGTCCATTCTGACGGTGATTGGAGTTGGAGCCACGGTACGAAACCGTGTTCGCAGTGACAGGAAGCACCGGAGCCACCGTCGCTTTGGCAGCAAGCTTGGATTCATAGTTGAGCAGCTTCTCGTACACCTCCACCAACGACGGCGAGGTATCACGACCTTCAATCTGATCCACCACAGTCTTGTAGTCCTCGGGGAGACCCTCAAGAACAAACTCAATCTGGGACTCATGCTCAACCGGCTTACCAATATGTGCGAGTTGATCAAAGCGAGTAGTAAAACCTTGGAAATAATCATCAATGGACTTGGATCCTTTGGTCTAGTGCTTCAGTTGCGTGCGTAACTGCTGAACATGACCATGACTTGGGTTAGCATACGTGGAAGACAAGGTCGTCCAGATGTCGGCAGCAGTCACAGCCTTGGAAAGGAGAGGCTGGACAGTGAGGGAGATAGCACCGAGGAGAGCGCTATAGATCAGGCAATCTTGACGCTTCCATAAGGCGTGAGCAGGGTTCGGAGTAGTAACGCCAGCAGTGGTGCAAGTAGGAGGAGGGATGGTACTCGAGCCATCAACAAAAGCGGCGAGGTCGTAGCCATCAAGAAGTGCGTAGACCTAGCGACTCCACATGAGAAAGTTTGTCGCGGTGAGCTTCGTCACATTGGACATGTTGAGATTCATCAACGTAGGGGTGGGGGAGACAACAATGGTCTCGGACAAGGACGCCGGTGAGTTGGTTTCAGACATGATCTGAGAATGAGAGTAGAATAGATTGATGAAGAGAAATGATCGAGAGATCTAGAGAAAGAACAGAGGCGGCGAGGAGAGAAAAAATTTTAGGTTTAGGTATCGTGATGCTCTGATACCATATATGGAAGAATGCTTAATGTTTATTATACGAAGACTTTACAATATATATAGAGAGTACATGAGAGATTAGGGTATCGTATAATTACAACTGAGTCCTAAACTTATACATATCTTATAGTAACACCATTAAGATGCAGCCAACGGATTGCCTCGCAGAACAATCATGTGTACTATAACAATGCAGCGGTAGCACATCCGATTCAAGCAGTTTGCATGCTTACTCATTTCCCTGTGGAACACTTCGTCACTCAAGTTGATAGCCATTGGATTCCACAAACATATGAAGAAGCTAAAGAACACAAGGTGTGGCGTGATGCGGTTCAAAACGAAAGAACGGCCATGGAAACAAATCACACATGGGATGAGGCTGATCTACCTAAAGGGAAGAAGGCAGTTACGTCCAAGTGGATATTCACGATCAAATATCGAAGTGACGGGGAGATTGAGCGCTACAAAGCACGGCTCGTAGCAAGAGGCTTCACGCAAACGTACTGGGAGGACTATAGAGATACGTTTGCTCCAGTGGCTAAACTACACACTGTCCGTGTAGTTCTCTCATTAGCAGTCAACTTGAAATGGGAGCTGTGGCAGATGGACGTTAAAAATGCGTTTCTACAAGGTGAATTGGAGGATGAAGTCTACATGAGACCACCACCTGGCCTAGAAGACACAGTTAGCCCGGGCAAAGTGTTCAAACTCAACAAAGCGATCTACGGGCTGAAGCAATCGCCAAGGGCGTGGTACCACTAGCTAAGCTCGACCTTGACCAAGCGTGGATTCAAGAGATCAGAATCTGACCACACACTGTTCACATACCCAAGCGACAAAGGTATCATTGTCATTCTTGTATATGTTGATGACATCATCATATCCGGGAATGACACGGTAGGGATTCAAGAAACTAAGACATATTTAAAGTCAGTCTTTGATATTAAGGACCTTGGTGAGTTAAAATATATAGAAGTGTGTCGCTCGTAAGAGGGATTATTTCTATCTCAAAGAAAATATGCTATTGATCTCTTAAATGAAGTAGGAAAGCTTGGATCAAGACCGGTCACTACACCACTGGATGAGAACTACAAAATTTGCCGTGAGGGGGAGCCCAAAGACCAACCGTTCAAGAATGTAACTCAATATAGGCGATTGGTCGGTAAGCTTATTTACTTAACTATCACTAGACCGGATATTTATTTTGCTGTGAACCAGGCCAGTCAGCATTTGCAAGCTCCGAAGGTTCACCATTGGAACATAGTCAACCGGATTCTAAAGTATATCAAAGGAGCACCGGGCCAAGGAATATGGATGGGATGCAATGACAACACAGAGCTCGTGGGATATTGTGACGCAGACTATGCAGGAGACAAAGGAGACCGTCGATCAACAAGTGGCTACTGTACCTTCCTAGGAGGCAACCTCGTCACATTGAAGAGCAAGAAGCAGAAGGTGGTGTCCCTATCCAGTGCCGATTCCGAGTATACGGCAATGCGCAAGCTTACTACCGAATTGATGTGGCTGAAGAACCTACTTAAAGACCTTGGAGTTAAAATTACAAAGCCTATCACGATGCATTGTGATAATGAAGCAGCCATCCATATTGCAACCAACTCGGTGTTCCACGAGAGAATAAAACATATTGAAGTCGATTGTCACAAAGTTCGAGAGAAAATACAACTAGGCGTAATGCTTCCTTGCCACACCAAGAGCTCCGAGCAACTGGCCGATGTATTCACCAAGGCAGCAAGCCCACAAGTATGTGAATACATACACTCAAAGCTTTGACCCATGGACCTCACCAAACCATGAAAGCCTACACTCTTTTTCCCTTAAGTATAGTTTTTCCCAAGTGGTTTTCTATACTAAGGTTTTTAATAAGGTAGGTGATCAATGGTTCAAGCTTTTGTCATGGGGTCCAATGACTAAGCTTGAGGGGGAGTATAAATTGGGATCGTGATCACCCTTGTCCGTACAACCACCGTCCGTACGACTCCAGCCGGGCCGTCCGTACAACTACCAAAGGGCCGTCCGTACAACCTTGTGTAGAAGCCCAGTCAAAGCCTTACAAGCCTCATGTGAAGCTCAACCAAAGTCTCTAGATCCTTTATGTTACCGTTGGCGACTTTGAAGCAAGTGGGAAGCACAAGTCAACCGTTAGTCACATGTTGTGTTAAGGAGTCTTAGATGTCACTTTCATCATGTAAATCGTGTAGCATCTTGTATAGAATATTCTCTAGAATTAGTGTCTATATTAGGATTGTGTTAAGGACATGGGGGTTGACAGCAAGATGATGGAGGAGGACCCTGACACTTTTGATGATCTGGATGAGGATGGAGGTGGTGACGAAGGGAATTCCAGGGAGGTTATGATGGAGGATTCCAGGGAGGACTCGCAGGCGAACGGTTCGAGGGTGAGGAAGGGTCGAGGAACGATGCTCTGCAGTGTTAGCGCGAAGAAGCGCAACGCGCAGCTTCTGCTCTCTCCACGGTGGAGACCTCCACTTGGGCCGGTTGCTGAAGATAGTGGATCTACTCCTAAGGCCCAGGATGGGGCTAAGGGTGGGTTAGGTGGTATCAAGCCACCCAAACCTAAAAATTTTAAATGAATGTGCTAAGCTGGAACTGTCAAGGACTTGGGAATAAGGCCTCTATAGGGAATTTTAGAGATCTTTGGCATAAGCATAGGCCAGACTTTTTATTTCTTATGGAAACTAAACAGTCTTTTTCTTTTTTGGAAAAATTTGTAGGCCATTTTGGCTATAATAATTTGAAAACAGTGGAACCTATTGGTTCAAGTTGTGGTTTGGCTTTATTTTACAATGATGATGCTTTTAATGTTTCAATTTTAATGGAATCCAATAGACTAATTGATGTTGAAGCCTGTTTTAAGGGGCGAGTTATTCATTTAACTTTTTTATATGGTGATCCTGTCCCCAAGAACCGAGCTTTAGTTTGGGATAGGTTGACACGGATAAGTACTACTCGGACTACACCTTGGTTTATTATTGGAGATTTTAATGAACTAACTGGTAATCATGAAAAACGGGGGGGGGGGGGCGGTTACGCCTTGCTTCTTCCTTCCTGGATTTCACTGGTATGATTCGGGATTGTGGTTTTCTGGAGTTCCCATATCTGGGGGATTGTCTGTCCTAGAGGGGTTGGCGGGATAAGAAGCCGATTTGGTGTAGATTGGATAGGGCCTTGGGTAATGAGGATTGGCATGACCTTTTTCCGGATACGGTGACAGAATATTTGCCGATGATCGCGTCAGATCATATGCCTCTCGTGACTAGTGTTGGAGCGAAGAGGCCAAGGGGAAGACGGAGTTTTATGTTTGATCGGCTTCGATTGGTAAGGTGGGTTTAATGGAGGCGATCTCATCCGGTTGGGCCGCTGACCGGGATCGTGGACCACCAAGCTTTGTTGACAAAATTGTGAATTGTCGGCGGGCAATCTCCGGGTGGCGTAAAACGCAGACACCATATGGCAGAGATTTGATTGAGGGCCTAAAACGACAGCTGGAGGTGGCTCAGGCTGACGATGCGTCGGCTCCGGAGTTGATTTCGGATTTACATTCCCAGTTGAGAGAGGCCTATCGGGATGAGTAAATTCATTGGTATCAAAAGAGTAGGAATCGTTGGATGCGGGTGGGGATAAAAACACAAAGTATTTTCAAGCACAAACCAAGCAGTGCCGAGCCCGTAATCGGATTGTTGGGCTTTATAACAAGCAGGATATTTGGTCTACGGATGAGGCCGATATATGTGACACAGCAGTCTCGTATTTTGAGGAACTGTTCACTTCGATTAATCCGACTAATTTTGAGGCTGTCTTAAGTGAGGTCAACACGGTGATTACAGTGGAGGATAATGCAATGTTAACAGTCCTGGCTACATAAGCAGAGGTTTGTCAGGCTTTATTTATGATGCACCCAGATAAGGCTCCGAGACTGGATGGGATGACTGCTTTGTGTTTTCAGAAGGCATGGAAGGTTGTCAAAGCGGATATTGTTTCTATGGTCAACCAGTTTCTCGATGAGGGTGTTTTTGATAAGAGTTTAAATCGGACGCATCTCTGTCTTATCCCTAAGGTGGCCAAACCGACACGGATGACGGAGATGCGCCCCATTAGTTTATGTAATGTGGGATATAAGATTCTCTCCAAAGTCTTATGTCAACGCCTAAAGGCCCTCTTACCTGGTTTGATTTCGGAGACACAATCGGCTTTTGTTCCGGGTTGTTTGATCTCGGACAATATCTTGATTTAGAAGTAAGCTTTTACAATGATATTTGAATTGATTTTTTAACAAAACAAAAAAAAGATTTGAGATATAGTTGAAGAGGATGAGAGAATGAGAGAATGAGAGAATGAGAGAATGAGAGAATGAGAGAATGAGAGAATGAGAGAATGAAAGAATGAAAGAGTGAGTATTTATAGGAATAAAAGTGATGTAAAATTATATTTCGAAAAATAGGAGTTATAATTCTAATTTATTATGTGTTTTAATACAATTTAATGGAGGAATATTAGTTAGTACTTAGGGGTTACAATTCTAATTTATTATATGTTTTAATACAATTAAGTGGAGAAATATAGCTAATGCATAATTTATACAATTTCAGTTTTATATCAAAGTGTGAGTTAAGTGTCATGATTAAATATATTTTATTTGTGATTTAAAATAAATAATTTTTTATAATTGTCTTGCCAAATAGACCAATAAGGAGAGAGTGAAACCTTACTTTTATATATATGACTCGGTGATCTTAGACTGCCTTCACTAGATGTGGTGGTGTTTAGATAACATGTCTCACGGTTGTGCGTGAAAGCCGAACAACTCGAGAGATTATATCTCCGAGGACGTCTTTTGGTAGTTTCTTCAAGGGAGTAGGATGTGTTTCGCAGCATTTTTTGCAAGTTGTGTGTGATTTTTACGTTCAGACTTTTTCCTAGTGTTATTTATAGGTTGGACGTGTGTTTCAGTTACGTTTGTTTGTGTTGTAATATTTACTGTTGGCCTCCCATTTCTTTCTTTTCATTGTCCCTTTGTTATTGATGCCGTAAAGAGTTTTGCTGTTTCCTTTTTAATCATTAATTTAGGTCATAATTGTGTGTATAATTTGGCTTAGTGGGGTTCGGTATTAAATTTGTAGTCCTTTAATTTTTTCACCGTTTTAAAATTGTGAACAATTAGAAGTTTGTTTTTAAAAGTATAATTGTAACACATATGGCGTACAGGTGAAATCCACTTTCTCTGGATTTTATGCTTTCTAGAATACTATTTGTTATGTATATTTATGATAACATAGGTGTGTTACATATTAACTTTTCGAATTGTTATTAACATTATTAGACATCATTTTAAGTATTAGTCTAGGTTTTGTGTCTGTGTTTGTTGTCCGTTTATTATCCGTTTTTCTTTGGAAGTCTGTCCTTTGTATTTTTTTAAAAAAAATTATTTTTCAACTTTGTCCCCTCTTATTCATCTCGTTAGTTTATGTGTGTTTGGAGTCTTATTTTTCGTGGTTTTTAAAAAAAGTTAAGAGTTTCTTATTTGTAGGAGTTATGAGTTTTACAATTCCAACTTGAACTTGGAGTTTTTAATCTTTTTAGAACTTGAGAGCCATTTTGAACTTGAGAAGGACTTAAATATTGTAATTATCACAAAAAGTTGACAAAATGGCTGACAAAAAAAAAGGCGATATAGCAAACAATGTGTCTTAGACAGATGACAAAAATTGGAATGGAGGATAGCTTGATTGATTCTACAGACTCACTCATTGCACCAATAAGATTAATGAAATATTATAAGCGTTTGTCAACTGTGCAAAAAAAGAAATACCAAAAAACTTAACTAAATTATTCAACGCCTTTTCCTCTTCTTCTGCTTTTGATGCATGTTCTCGTTCTCATTTAAACTATTCTCTATTTGCTGATTTTCGTTCTCATCTAAACTGTTCTCTATTTCCAAATTATTCTTCTCATCTTGCGGCCTCCTCTTTCTTGAAAGCATATTCTTCTTCTTTTCTAAACTATTCGGCATTTGCAGATTCCCTTTCTCATCTGAACTATTATGCATTTGCTGATTCTTGTTCTCATCTAATCTGTTCTGCAGATGTGGACTCTTCTTCTCATCTAAACTGTTCTCCATTTCCAGATTCTTCTTCTCATCTAAACTGTTTTGCGTTTGTGGATTCTTCTAAACTTTGCTCTCATCTAAACTTTGCCGCTTCCTCTATTCTGAATTCTTCTTATTTTCTAAAGTTCTCTGCATCTTCCGATCCTTCTTCTCATCTAAAAGTTGCTACAGTTGCAGATTCTTTATGACACGGCTCAACGAAGAAGATGTCAGAGTTCTTATCATGTGGGAGGCTGCGTTGTTTTCAGTAATCTTCTTACGTTGTCTTCTGAAACCTTTGATGCATAAGGTACCTTCTTCAGTTGAAGTCTCAACCTTAACTGTACAAATATATCCCTTATCAAAGCTCTTAAAAGTGAAAAGATTTGAACAAAGTAGCATAATGGTTGTATCTATTAATAAGGTCAGAAGATTTTGTTCTTGAAACTGTAGTTTAAGATCTTCTCCACAGCTCCCACTGAATCTAAACATTCATGCATATGCAGATTACTTATGACAAGACTCATTAGAAATAAGTCGAAGTTACGTAGAAGCATATAGGTGACATTGATCGACCCTTGCATGACACAACTCTAGAGAAGATCTTGATGGATACAACCTTCTCATCAATGAGTAGGAAGTCAACGCCCATGAGTTGGCCTCCTTTTTTGATGTTGCGGGCAGCCAAGTGACGAAGCATTCTTCCGACGATCTATTGGTGAAGACGGCCAGCTTTGAGATTTGCGAATGAACCGACAGTGGAATCCATGTTAGTGAGGAGAAATCTCAGAGACAAAGCAAATTATAAGAAGCAGGAAATTGGGGGAGATGACATTATATAGGGCTTAAACTAACGCCAATTTAAGAAATAGTAGTGGGTCTTGAATTCAAAGAGAAAGCATTGAACGACTTCATTTACCGTTATAGTGGAAGACGTTACACTGGAGATGGAAGACAGTGAAAGGGTGTGGAGGGACGCTTCAGGTCGCCCAACGGGGGCGGCGGAGTTGAGTTATGTGGAGAGGGTTTTAATTTCGCCGGCAAACAAAAAAGGTATAGATTGGGCTTTTAAAGAGATATGGCCCAAACAGATAGGAAGTGATAAGTGGGTAATGTCAAAATTAAAAAACAAATAGAAACTGCTTGGTGGGCAATGTCGAAAATTTGGCCTCATTAAACAGAAAGAGTGGCTGACGTGGCAGCACCATGAATGAGTAAAGGTAACTTTATATATATAGATAAGGTATGTTGAAGTCACGACGTTATGTATAGTGAATAAAAAACCCTAGACTGGAGCAAGATATGAAATTTTAAATAGTCATGTCGAGACCATATAGAAATATACTGAGGTGTATTCTCGAGCTACTTCTGCCAGATTGGTAGAGGTGAATTGTAGGTAAACGCCACAAGCAAACAAATCTCAGAGGAAATATAATTCCCCAAACAATCAAAGCTCATATTGATGTCCAAATCGATCACAATTAGAGATTTAGTTTAGTGGAAAAGTATCGAAATTCTCTTTATAATTCGGTGCAGAAACATATAAAAGTCAGGGCTACAAAACTGGACTAGACGAGTTATAACAACGAAGGAAAATAAGTCAAAGAGAAAAGACGAGCTAACTAGCTTGTCTAACTTAAGCTATCGACGATTCTGTCGTCAATTGCTTGTCAAACCGTTTTCTTCTCCTTTTTCTGATCCTTTTTTCAGATCCCCGTATTTATAAGATATCGTGTCAGTTTGTCCACTAAAAAGACCAAAATACCCTCGCTTTCACCTTGATAGTTATTTGGACCTTCTTTGGATGCTTACGGACCGGGCCTTGTGTGAGAGTGAGGATCCATCCCCAACAGCTCAGTTGAGGAAAAAAAGAAGGATCAACGAAACCGACCAGTGAGCAATGACGAGCACGTCGTCTCGGAGCGAGACTTCTCCAGTATCGTGGATGGATCATTAATGGGCCTATCCATCATTCCACTTGGTCTGACATAAATGGGTCAACGAAAAAAACATGTATGCTTTTAGTGTCCACATTAATTGGCCCATTTAACTCGAATCAGATAAACTAATAACCCTAGCTAACAAAATTCTTGAATACTAGTATTATTCGAAAGTTTATAACTCGAAAGTTTCAGTTCTAAACTCGTAGACTCAGGAGTCAGGACCATAATTATTTCAGTGACACTCCAACATATTCAGAATATCTATTCCAGCGACAGTTTCGCATGCAAAAGCCTTTGTTCATGCGTATTGTCCAACGTCTCTCTACCGAAATCGAATATTTCCGCCAAACCCAGGATGCAACCGGACGGGCTAGTCTCTCACCTATACAAAAATGTACTGCAGCAATTCATCAATTGGCATATGGTAGTTCGTCTGACAGTGTTGACGAGTATGTAAGAATTGGTGCTTCAACAGCTCGGAAATGTTTGCACGAGTTTACTGCCGGCATCATCCAAGTGTTTGGAGATAAATACCTAAGACGTCCTACACCAGAGGACCTAGAAAGACTACTCTATCAGAATGAACAGCGTGGGTTTCCCGGGATGATTGGGAGCATTGACTGTATGCATTGGGGGTGGAAGAATTGTCCCACGGCTTGGAAAGGCATGTATTCACGATCAACCGGAAAACCTACAATCGTGTTGGAAGCGGTAGCTTCGTATGACCTCTGGATATGGCATGTCTTTTTTGGAGCTCCAGGTACTATGAACGATCTTAATATTCTTGATCGATCTAATGTTTTTGATGACATAATAACCGGTCAAGCTCCGGAAGTCAACTTCGTTGTCAACGGAAGGGAGTACAATTTGGCGTACTATCTCACTGATGGTATTTATCCAAATTGGGCAACTTTTATTCATTATATCCGACTTCCACAAGGTATGAAAAAATCTTTCTTTTCTAAAAAACAAGAAGCTGTGCGGAAAGATGTTGAGCGTGCCTTTGGAGTCTTGCAAGCTAGATTCGCCGTTATTAAAAATCCGTCTCGTTTATAGGATAAAAACAGAATGTCGAATGTAATAAGATCATGCATAATACTCCATAATATGATTGTCGAAGATGAACGACATACATACAGTTACCAAAACATTGTTTCTGAATTTCAACAAGGCGAACATGTGGATCAAACATATACCGTTGGTGCCACCGGTGTGGGTTCAAATATCAGCAGTACGATTACTCGTCAAACAAGACTTCGGGATAAACAAGCCCACGACCAACTAAAACATGATTTGATTGAGCATATTTGGACTAACTTTGGACATCTTCCGGATAATGAAGATTGATTTTAAAGTTTCTATAAGTTGAATAAAATGTTTGTTTTTGTTTTGATGTTTTTATGTATTATGTTTTCTGTTATTAATTTCTTAATTGTATGTTTTTGTTTTTCAACTTTAAATAATTAATGTTTAAACTTTCAAAATATTATTATTTTATTTGGGGGACCAAATACAAATAGACACTAATGCTTATACTAAAAATAAGAAACTTTCAAAATAATACTATTAAATTTGAGGAACCAAAAATTGTCCTTAACCAATGCCCATGCTCTAAGGGCATGTGCATCGGTTAGGATAGAAATTTGGTCCTTCAATTATTTTATTCTTACTTTGAGAGTTTCTTAAGTTTTGTATAGCATTGGTGTCCTTAAGAGTATGGTCCTTCATAATATTTTTAATTTAAAAAATTAATTATTTAAATAAATATGTAAAAACATATTAAAGTTTTAATTTAAATAAAATATATAACATTGAAATTAAAAACATAAAAAAAAAACACAAAATTACAAAAACTTGAAAAAACAAAAAATACAATTAAAACATGAAAGTAACAATCTTCCGGAGGTAGTTACAATCTTCCGGAGGTTTTTGGCTTCTTGACATGTTTCCATGAGAAGCTTACTGTCATGAGACCTATACCATCAACTGAAAAGGCCATGTGAGCCTCAGACGGAGAAGATTCTTCCTTGTAGGTTGTTGTAAGATCATCCCCAACCAAATCAAAGACAGATAACTATGAAAACCATTTTATAATGTATCAACTAAAATGTCGAGACTTGCATATGGCCTAAATTCGGATAAGCAAACAGTGAAAAGTGGTGATCGGGAAGTAAAACCAGAATGAAACACACCTATCTAGATGTTATAGATGGTAAAAAGGAATGAAAACGGAATACAGTAAACCTCTGTACTTTCTAGATATTAACACAATAGTCAATACAAAGTTATAGTGATTACTTACTCCACTCTGTGCCATCTAACAGATCCGTTGTGGTGTTTGCTTTCTTGAATTCATTTGTCTGGTTGTCAGGGAGACTAAAAGAAGTCCTGTAAGACAATGAAGCATCCATAACATCCGTTATGGTGTTGCATTCAGGAGTAGCGGTTGACAAGTTGAGCAAATTGAGAATATCCATAGAGTGGTGTTCTCTTGGGTGTTGATTACTACTGTTTATATCGTTAGGACATCTCTCAGACCCAACTGTGAGCTGCTGATGCTGTTGCTGTCTCCTCTGCTCAAAGTATTGCTTTTGCCTTCAGGTTCAACAAAGATAAGATCAAAAATGTGTGCACTAGATGTCAACCAAATCATCAATACTGAAAAATAATCTTTACAATAGAGAAAGAAAGAGCTTACATACCTCTTCTTCACTGACGTGTGTGACTGAATGCCGCAACAGATCCCCAGAAAAAAAACGATAACAAGTCAGAAATTGAAACAAATTCTAAGATAACTAAGCTATCATCTTATAACACAATTTATAATGGATCTCTAAAAGGATAAAGCAGAAGTCACTCACAGCAGCCACTTTACGCCTCGATCCTCCCATCCATTGCAACATTCTTAGGATCCCGAATTCACTAACTCCGCAGCTACAGGGGTACTATACAATTCAACCTCTATACTAATGAGTAAAAACAATCACGAATCAGAAGAAGAATAAAATACCATGGGAATAGAGGGAGAGGAGGATCTAAATCGGCGTCTTCTAACAGAGAGAAGCGGAGAAGAAGAAGAAGAATGAGATTGGGAAGAACACGAAGTAGAGGAAGAGGAACGACAGCGATAGAATTTAGGGTTATCGGATCGGAACGGAGAAGGTAGCGATGTTGTTGTAAGAGGTAACAGAGGCTTCAAATCTAGAGCCGAACTCATCTCCACCAACCAAGTAAAGCTTTGCCTTTGATTCAGCCAATTTTCAAGCAGATCGCCCTTCGGAAGAAGAATCGCCGTCGAGAGAGAAAGAGTAAAGAAAGAGAAAGGAAAAAAACACAAATGACTTGAGATCCTACCCAAACGCCAACATTCAATAACATGCCGCCACGTGTTAGGACGGACTAACCAAAATACGTCCCAATTCTAGATACGTTTCTTCCATTTTTCATTCTTTTTAATTTAAATTTAAAATTTTTATTAGGTGGGACGGTGTCAATATATGCTGATGCACATGCCCATACACTCATGACTCAACTGGTTATTAATAATATATAGCTGATGAAACACTTTTAGTTATTCTTTTTAGGATCCCAAATTTGATAGGATCTGAGGGTGAGACACATAGTAAGTAGCCTTTATCGGATTGGTGGGGTAAGGTTGTTTGGATTCGGTAAGAAAGCAACGATCAATCCCGAATTTTTTTTTCTTGGTTAATTAATCCCGAATTTTTGATTACATATGTATTATTAGTTTGCTAATCTATATATTATCAAAGCATCTGCATGGTCCAGATCTGTCTGATGGTGCATGGTCTCAGTTAACGCTGCCGACGATTACTATTGATAAAATAAATATATTTAGCGTTGATAGATGTCTATCGTCGCTATGGTTCTTCTCCTTCCTCAAAATGTTCAAAGATCTTTTACAAAAGAGAAAATATAAAATAAATAACGATTTTGCATTCGTTATACTTTTTCTGCAATTTGTAATAACAAAATTCTATAGCAGCGATGTTTCTGCGGTTTATTTCTGTAGACTTCCTTATTTGTGCGTGTGACCATAATATACGTACTCTCATTATTTAACTGCTAATAAGTATTATGACTAAACGACACATACTAGCTACTAGCTAACTGCTAATAAGTATTATGACTAAACGACACATACTAGCTACTAGCTAGTACCTCGAAATGCATGTTTACTGTAATATATATAAATACCGGCGTACGGCATTTGAAAAAAGGATCAGAAAAACCGCACACAACACCCCATTTATACTAAAACTAGGGGATAATCTGTGCTACAGCACGGGATTATATTTTTTTAACTTTTTTCTTATCTGAGTTAGGTAATCTATCTTATTATCGAAGTTAAAATAAAAACGTAATCGGTAATAAACTAATTCAGTCGCTTTATATAATCTCATACTTTGCATAATATAGCTGCTTACAAAATCAGACAGACAAAGAGTATATTGAATAGTAGATATGTTAGAGAGTATATATTGGACAATATCGGATAGTAGGTTCGTAATGGATTACGCAGAAAGCAATATCGGACTATAGTTTTGTTGGTTAATAATAATTTGTGTTTATGAATGTTTAATATCCAAAGTAAACAATAATAAAATAAAATAAAAATAATAGTAAGAGTAGAAATGACTCATATAGTCATGAAAGTACCATATTCCGTCATTAACCCATTCAACCATGTGTTGTATTTTCTCTGTAGGGCAAATTAGAATAAATATAGAGTTAGTAACATATATATTAATAAAACGAAATTATAATATACCTAGAATTTAGGGAGTAAGTACCATTCCATTTCCTAGTGAAGATTTTGGAAAACTTCTTTAAAAACAACATTGGTGGTCTTTGTTTGAGGTTTTCCCTCAGCATTTGTTATCAACATCTTCAATCCAGACTTTGATTTAACTCTTGACATTGCTACATATAACTGACCATGAGAGAAAACGGGTCTAGGCAAGTATATACCAACATTTTCCAGAGATTGACCTTGACTCTTATTGATAGTCATTGCAAAAGCAACTGACACTGGGAACTGTCTTCGGTGCATTTTGAAAGGCAACCTAGTATCTGATGGTGATATCAACATCCTAGGGATGAGAACTATCTTACCAACTCGCGTACCAGTTAAAATCCGAGCTTGCAAAACATGGTCCGCCATTTGGGTGATCTGCAGTCTTGTACCATTCATTAAACCACCATGCGGATCAATATTTCTCATTAACATAATCGGACAACTTATTTTCAAACGAAGCCTATGATAAGGTATACCCGAAACCTTAATGGTATTTAGAAAATCTGGTGAGTAAACTTTATTTTTCAGAGCACGTTTATCTTGAGGGTCAATTGAATCAGAACTTAGATAAATTCTTTCTTCAGCTGTAAAAATAAGAAAAACAAAATCTAAATAAAATAATTTGATGAATTAAGTGTGTATGATTACTAACAATAACTAAAGGACGAATAAAGATGAACTAACCGTTTAGACTTGATAACATGACATCATTGATAGAATTGACATCTTCATTCGTAGGGCAAAGAATAGCTCGTTCTTGGAAAAATTTAGGATCTTTTTGAGTGGCAAAGTTCTTTCCGTAAACAGCTTCAATGATTGACTCTAACGGAGAGGAACCCTCTGGAATAAGTAACTCTTGTGGGATATCTATTTCACACACACCATCATTAGGCTCATTAATTTTTCCTTCTCCAACTGCGAGTATCCATTTAGAAAACTCTTCTATCTCGCTGGCCTCTTGTTTACCAATGTCTTGAAGCAACCTCATATTCTTTGTCAATCTTAAAACTTTGCACTGATTCCATAAGTATGAAGAGTTTAATGATGCATTGACAATCGCTTCCCTTCCTGCGCCAACAATAACGGGAAGAATTTGTCTGAAATCACCTCCAAAAAGGACAACTTTTCCTCCGAACAATTTGTCTTCTTTACTCCTCATAATATCTTTCAAGCTTCTGTCTAATGTCTCAAAGCAGTATTTACTCATCATTGGAGCTTCATCCCATATGATTAACTTTGCTTCTTTAACCAACGCACCAAGTTCTGAGCTCCTTGACATGTTGCAAGTAGAAGTTTCATTTGGATTTAAAGGAAGGGCAAACCTAGAGTGAGCTGTTCTTCCTCCTTCCAGTAGTAGAGAGGCAATACCGCTAGATGCCGAATTGAGAACAATATGACCGTTTGATCTTATTGCTGCAGACAATACTTTCCACAAAAATGTTTTCCCTGTTCCTCCAAATCCATATAAAAAAAATACACCACCTTTGTCATTGATTACAGCTTCCATTATCTCATCATAGATCTTCTTCTGTTCTTCTGTTAGCATCTTTTTCCAACCATCATGTTTCTTTGCTAAATCCTCACGGTTGTAGTTGAGTTCATCCAGTATCAACTGATTAGGCAATGTTACATCTTCAAGAGATATGTGTGGCATAAGCTTGTATTTTTGCAATGAACATCCATTTCTTTTCATTAGCTTCTGTAACTCTCTTAGTAGCAATTTCTTTTTTTTCGTGTCTGACAAACAAAAGTCTAACGAAAACAATATTTACTCATATGGTTAGAGAAATGAAAATAAGCTATCATATATTTAATAAATAATATATAGTCAAATTATTGGTGGATATAGAAGTAAAAATATACCTGGACGTTGTCTCCTCTATTTTTCTTTTCTCTCAATATCTTCTGAAAGGATTTTCCATGTTTCTTCCCATACAGTTTTAGGAGAAGTTAAACTTTCAGATATAAGCATTATCACAAAAAGTCTACGACAAAACTTTGATGAACACCAAAAATTAGCTTCCTTTATGCCTTCAATATACTCTTTGTCATCATCTAGCAAACCTAGAGCGAAGCATGCCTCTTTATAGGTTTTATAAAGAACACCTTTGACAGTTTTAATGTCGTTGAAACTGGTAGGACCTTTTTTGCTGTTTATGAAAATTCGAAGATGGTATGAATCTTCTAAATTATGTGGCACATAATTGATTCGCCCAATAGAGAAACCAGTTCTACCTCTCGGACGAAACTCTTTCTCCTTTTTATCATAGATGTATTTATTTGGAATCTGTTCATATGTAAGCTTTCTTGCTTCCTCATCCCTTAGACACAACTCAAACCAAGCGGTAAACATCGTGTGATCAAGAGTTGGGCGATTTAATACGGTAGTTGGCTTGTCGCCATCTTTGTAGAAAACAGGTTGCTTCCCTTCCTCATGAAATGTAAGTTTGACAACAGGTGTTGTTCTATAGTGTATAGGATACTGATTCGTCCTCCAGAAAGCTTCACATGCGGAAACATATCTGCAAAATGGAAAAATTTCATATCATTCAATTCATTTGACGGGGTATCATCTTATAGAACTATTTAAACATGTTTTAGATAGATAAACCTGCAGTCAAAGAAATCTTGAACATCATCCTTTTTTTTGGATGAGTTAATATTGACACCGTCGGAGGTATACTCTGTTTCATCCTCTTCTTGACCTGCCTCAACAGATACAGTAACACGATCTTGACCTTTGTGCACATACTTAAATAAGTACTTGACCGATCCAGTTTGGTTACACCATTCCACGTTAATCTGAGCTCGGTACTTTAGAGAAAGTTTTCTGTTGTATGGGACGACATATGTATTGTCGCACTTGAAACCATTCTTCTCTATAAAACGACCATCATCCCTCCTCCTATAAATTGGATATACATCTCTGTCTAAGTTTGTTGTATCAACAAACTCCTTAGGATAGAACTTTGAACATTTTCCTCAAACCATACACGGAGAGTTCATATTCGTACTTCCACAGGGACCATGAATCATACATTCTTTGACAACTTCGTAGAGTTCTGGATCTTCATCTTTATCTGGAATTTCAGCAGAAATTATCTTGTCAATATGATCGGCTGTTGGGAACTTATGTTTTTTATCCATCCAAACAATAATATGAGCATGAGGAAGACCTCTTTTCTGAAACTCAATCTGATAAATAGCTGCAAAACAGATTATGTTTATAAATTTAATCATTTTCAATTAAAAATGATTTAATATTTTAAAATTCAAGATTTTAGTGGAAGAGATTTACCTGAAACTGTTTTCCCCAATATATGTTTCTTAGTTAAATCATCCATAAACTTCTCTAGTTTCAGCTTAAAAATTCTGCAAATGATGTCCGGTCGATCATCAGCTTTCAAATTCCTCTGATTGACGAATCTTGTGATTTCTGGCCACTTAGCATTGCAAGTGAAGGTTATAAAAAGGTCTGGGAAACCGAAATGTTTACATGTAGCCATAGCATCCAAATAATTTTGCCTCATATAACTTGGTCCACCGGTGAAAGAAGGTGGAATAACAACTCTGTTACCACGATTTGTGAGATCATCTTCTCCTTCATCCGCTGCTTGCTAAATCTCCTCTATGTTTGAACTCCTTAATTTCTTCTGGTTTTTTTTTAGGTACCGGAGACGATTAGACTCAATCATAGTATACGTATCAACCAAGAACTGCTGAAATAAACGCTTAGACCGAAATAATATATGTTTCTCATCTTTCCTCTCGTGTAGCCTATACGCGTACCACTGCCTCATACTTATATCCTTTCGCTTCTTCTTCTTTGATCCTTTTTTAACCCTCTTTTTCAAACCCAATGTGTATCCATCTTCACCGAGTGGAAATAAAAGAGGATATTGCAAAGCAAGATAAGATATATGACACTCATGAATCCTTTTCAACTTACCAGATTGCATTTCAACCACTATATCACGCTTATTCATTTCGGTATGGAAATCTCCAGGTATCAATGCAGCAACTTCAGAAGCAGTAGGCAAATTATATTTGGTGCCATCTTTCTCACGTGTAGAGACGATTCGCATATGGAAATTTGCTTTTTCTTTTTCCAAAGCAAACCTATCTCTTGCATAACGAAAATGCTGTACGTAAGGATTTATTTCATTCAACATCTTCTGCAGTTTTTCAACAATTTCCTTTTTGAACTTTCTCTTTTCAGATGGATTCTCATCATCTTTACCTTTACTGAAAATAGAATTAGTATTAGAAAGGATCAAATACAGTAAATTAATTAAAAGAAAAACTATATTACCAATAATATTTTGGATATAGAATTACCTCATTATATTCATTAGGTTTGCTACTTCATTTTCAGTATCAACAATATATAACTGTTGAAACTTTGGATAGTCGCCAGGTTTTGGTTTCAAAGAACCCATTAGATGATAATTTTCGCCTTGCAGAGCAAACATAGAAGGACCTCGACCTTTCTTTACTGAACGATCAACTTTATCTCCTATAGAGGTAAATGAGAATATCATGTTATAAGCTCTGATATTTTCTCGGAAATGTTTGGCTAAGTCATCATCAGATGTTAATAACCACAAAAGCAAAGCTGGAGATTCTTTAAACGTAGGTAGTTGAATTTGTCCATGCATGCAGCATCCACTGTATATTGGTGTTTTTGTATTCTTCCTCCGATTTAATCTTTCACCATACCAGAAAATAGCACCACAATCCTTACATGTGTGGACAGGATCACCGTCATCTTCATAAGCTGAATTTATAAAAAAACAGTTTATTAATTATGTTTGAAAATCAGTATCCAATATATATATAGAAAAAAAAGAAAATTCTGATAACTATACCGTCTTTTGGGTTTTTCGTCTTCTGTTTCTCCTTCAAATTGATATTGTCCTTCACAGTTGAATTAGGTTTACCAAACACCTTTTGAATAGCCTCATCAAAAAGGTTTAGGAAATCATAACGACATTTAGCCTCTTTATGTTTATCTTCAATGGTTTGTGTAATCGGCTCTGAATCAGAGTCAGACTCAATAGCATCAGATGGGTCATGAGGTTCATCTTCTTGACTACTACAATCAAAGACTTGTTGTTCATATTCAGCTTCTGAATCATCTGTTATACAACATTAATTAGATATATATAATGAATTCAATAACTATTGAGTGAAAATTAGTAGAGATAATCCTGTACTATACCACTTTCAAAATCCTCAAGT
This sequence comes from Camelina sativa, assembly GCF_030686135.1. Classification (NCBI taxonomy): domain Eukaryota; kingdom Viridiplantae; phylum Streptophyta; class Magnoliopsida; order Brassicales; family Brassicaceae; genus Camelina; species Camelina sativa. The sequence continues at coordinate 8,994,414 of NC_141891.1, read as the reverse complement.
TCCGAGTTCTCTTCTTGATCAGATGTGTTGTCTAAATCTCTGAATTTACTGATAGTATTGTTATCCTCAGAAGGATAAGTTGAAGAAACACATACTTTGCCTGCTTTTAAAAATAGGGGTTAGTAAAATAAACTCTTTTTCAAGATTTTGAATAGAATAGATTACTATAATCACCCTAAATAATTTGTAAAAAAATTGTTTACCGAATCTAGTTTGTTGTTTTTTACTGATGTCGTGGCTTGGATCTATGATACTTGGTAGCAACGAATGAGTTGTATTTTGAGTATAGACATCCAAGGTAACTCCTTTATTCATATTGCCTGCTTGATTAGTATTTACAGAATCTCTGCTTGGAGTGTCAATGATTTCAGAGAAATTTGATCCATTTCCTGTATATATATTTTGCATAGGATAAGAATGTGTATTAGAACTAAATTATAAAGTATTCAGTGAATAACAAAAATATTATATGATTATACGTAAATATAACCTTTTGAATATGGACTAATCCTTGCTTCATTCGTAAGAGACGACAAACGCCGGATTGGAGAAATGCATACATTAGGTGTGCACGGGGTATCTACAAAATAAATATTGGTAGGAGGTGCATATCCAGAACCTTAGCAACATAAGAAATAATATGGATTAATGGAGTTAAATAATTATCTCTAATCTATAATTAAGAGGTACATACCTTGGAGGATTTTTCTTGAAGCCGATGGTGTTAGTTTATTGATTCTGATATCATTTTCATATGGTAACATCCTTTGTGATCGGTCTAAAGGAAAAGTAACACTTGTATTACTGTAACCTTTTTTTGTTAAATCCTTAAACAGACGAACGTATACAGAACTGATAGGGACTGTATTATTAGATCCAATATTTTTAGGAGATGGATGAACAGGACCTGACAAACAATAAAAAAATGATTTGAATTTATGTTATTAGATTATTATGTACAATCTATATTATATATAGTAAAGAGTTACATACCATGGAGTTCTTTTCTTGAAGTGGATGATGTTAAAGGAATTTTTGTCCCATTTTTTTCATGTGCTGACCTTCTCTGTGGCTGTTGTGTAGATTTGCTAACACTTTTATTATTTTCAGTGGTATTTGTAATATCCTTCAACACTGCACGAAATGCAGATTTAATAGGGACTGTATTTTTAGATCCAATAAATGGTTGTGGTGGATTCTCCTTTTCAGAAGATGGAGTTATCCGAAATTTCTTCTCTAAGTTTGGAAATTGTGGAGATTTAGGAGTTTTGTTCTCACATTCATCTTTCCTGCGTTTCATAGTCACTGATTTAACAGTATGTTTAGAGAAACTGCGGATAGTTGAAACTATAATCAGCCCAAAAGTAGAGAATGAGAGGAAGAAAGATAATTTTGTTAGTTGTTGTGATTGCGTTTAATTACAATAGTAATTAAAAAGATATTTATTCCTAATTTAGTTTCTTTGATATAATTCCCCTATAATTTGGTTAATTAGTAGATTTTATAATCAATAGTGGAAAGTAATAAGTATAATGCATATATGCATTTCCTTATACAGTTAGATGTTTCGACGATTGAAATTGAATAAGTGGACTATAAAAACATGCCAAAGTTAATTATCTAAACAGAAGTAAAATACTGAGTACAACCAAAGTAAAGAACATAATACAAAAGTTAATACATAAAAAGGAAGATGCATATATTTCAATTATAAGAAACTACTTTATCCTTGATCTCCTTATGCAAATGTTCGATTGGCTTCATCATTATGTCCCATCAGGTTCCTTATATAATATGACGCCGCAAATTCAGAGCTGGATATTTGAACAACATATCTTTGAGCACAACATATTAAAAAGAAATTATAAATATTTATTAATAAAACTTACTTTGTTTTGTGATTTTCTAAGCCAGCAAAGTTTGGTTTTATGAAGATCCTGGATGAGCCAGTGCGATTGACAATGCATAGTTTTCCTATCATTGTTTCTATGTTCAATTAAATTTGATCATAGAATTTAGTTGAATAAAGTCTAAAATCGAGACATACCTCCAATAACACCAACATTCCAAAAACGTAAAACACAAAACACTGGGTCGGTTTTGTATGTGAGATGGCATCCTTTTAATCTCCAAGAATACATGAAATAGCAGCATACAATCCTTTTGCACAACACATGAGTTTATCATTCCTATTATTTCCACAATTACAAAAATATAACAAAAGTTATTATCTTCTTAGTATCTAAATATGATAATTCTAATTGATGTAGTAAAAATCAATAAAAACATATGGAGATAAAACAACACATAGTGTAAACTTTAAAACAAAAAATAGTACCTGCCATTGATGAGTGTAAATAGTACTTCATCATAACCGTTGGCACTACTATCGTTAGGTTTATGCTCCACATCGATTATACATCCACATACATCTATATTGTAATAATATAAATAAATATATGTTAATATTAATATATGTAAATATGATTATCTTTGGAATTGGAAATATGGTTAAATGAATGTACTTACCAAAAGATGAACCATTTAACGATCTGCCATTTTTAATGTCTAAGAAGTCTTTGAATCGATAGAAGTCACCCTCTCCCTCATCTGCTAAAGTGATCATCTCAGATTCCTCGATAATTCTTATCTGGTAAGGATGTGTTGTGTTTCTTTCTCTGAGAGTTGGATAGATCACTTTAAATTTATCAATTTTATACCATTCACCGTCATAGATATATCTTGGAACATTTTTCAACCGCGGATCGTGGATTAAAGTCGCTTCAATCGTTTGACCCTTGCATGTCCAAAATCAAAATTATCTTATCATCTCTTATCATTAAATCAAACATCCAAAAGAAAATATAAAATGGATATAAAGAATATACTAAGTTGAGATTTACCTCTTTATCCACCAAGAGCATGATCCTTTTTTCGAAAAAATCATGTATCTTCCAAGTACTCAATACCTTAACGATGATCGTCCAATCGGTCCTTCCAGGACTGAGATCAGCAATTCTACTGATAACCATTTTCTAATATATATAAAATTTATTTTGCTTTTGGTGAGATTGAAGGTTTTTTTTCTTTTTTTTTCCTGAAATGTGTTTGGATAGTTATAGGGTTTTTGGAAGGGAAGAGAATGGAAAAAGTCTCTTCGTGTACATATGTGAAACGTAAAAATACTTCCACTCCTATTTTATATTTATTTATATTAAATGTTAAAAATTTGTATACATATGCACAGTCCATTACCCAGATTTTGTGAAGATTTGATTATGATAGAAATCAAATCATCATCCTCTTTTACTCAGTTATTTGTATAATATAGATATATACATAATAATGTTTTATCTGAGTAAGGCAAAGTATTTTTTAATATAGTTCTTTTGAAAAAATAATTTTGTTACAATCTTCCATTTGAAATCTCTATTTTAATTAAATATAAGTTTAATTAAATTATAAGTTTAGTTTATTTATACATATTTTAAATTGTTTAATATAAGTTCTATTGGTTATTAGTTATATATCCATCTATAGTTATACATATTTTAAATTGTTAAAAATAAGTTATATTGGTTTTTAGTTATATATCCATAAGTTATTAGTTATATACTCTATAATATTATAACAGAAAACAATAAGTTTGAATTAAATGAAACTGAAAGTAAGAAAAACATTTTAACTTACTACTAAATCTTTTAGTTATAACTTAGATTCAAGTCTTGACAACAAATTAAAAACAAACGACAAACGTAGTTTCATTATTAAAACACCAAATTAAAAACAATCTCTTCGCACTTCCACCATCTTCAGCATCTCTCAATCACTTCCACCATCTACAGCAGTTTGGTACTCTAGCCTGCATAATTTCAGTTAGATCATATTAGTCAATAAATTTTTTTTTTTTTTTTTTATATTAAAATTGAAATTGATCAAATCACCTCATCTTGAAATCTTGGACTTCTGCAACTGGAGGATTAAAATGAATCCTTGATACCAACGGGGTAGAGTACAGTTCAATTCGTTTACCTATTAATTCCAAAGATATAAACTATGTTTCAATCAAACAAATCTCTACATACTTATGTCCAATAACTATAGATATTTTCTAAGAACCAATCAAATGATTCCTTGTCCTATTATAAGTTGTGGTATAAACATTCGACTGATCAAAATCGTACAAATTAAAATTACTATCCATAAAAATCTAGAATAACAACTATATAAAGTATAATTTAATTACCAAAACTTGGATATTTGGCATGCCAAAACTGCAATACTGCAACAACATGGTAACATCCTGTTGCCAACCAATTGTCGTTAAAAAAGGTGGCTGTCTCATTATATGCCACGCAGCTTATATCCATACCACTATGAAACAATCAAACATAGTTTCAGTATATCTATACTATTAAAAAAGCTTGATTTAAAACTGACCTAAGATTTTAGTGAAAATTTTAACGAACCTCAAATCACGGATTGAAAACCGTAAGATCCTCATAATCTCATTAGGAACCTCCACATTTGGATCATGTGCATGGATCATTGATTCGACATCGATCACTTCGCCCATGATGTCTGGTAGAAAACGGGAATATAGTTCTTAGATTAATATTACGGATCCATCAAAATATAGTTAAGTTCAGATAACTTGTTAAAATATTTGAAACTTACCTAGTGGACGTTGTGTGACAGAATGAAATCCATCAAACACTCTGTCAATAGTTTGGAGTTCAAAGAAGTGATTGTTGGAAACAACTTCTGAATTTTCCACGATGGTGTCATTGGAGAAAATGATCTTATGATCATTATGAGTGTGCTTCAGACGTCTCTCATGGTAACACACCGAGAAATTGGAAACAATCTTCCAATCATTTTCAGCAATTTGATTGTTGAAAATTTGGAACAGATCCGGAGAAATTGTTGTTTCAATTGTTTCACCCTATATTCAAAAAATGTAACAATTAATGAAAAAACAAATTTTATATTTTCCCAAACAGTCATGAATTTACGAAGATAATGTATAGATACTTACGAAGACATCACAAAGGATTAGGTGAATTGTGGAACCTTCCTCAGACTCCTTCCTCCATTTCCTCAAGATCTTAACTTGAATCTTCTGGCTTGATGTCCATGTGAGAAGATCCTTAACTCTATCATAAATAGCCATTTTGTGTGATCGGTGTTTTTTTTTTGTCAAGAATCGATAAAGATAATAGAAGGTAACTTCTAAAATGACAAATATTGGTTCCTTTTATAGTCAATACACGTCGTTTATGAATCGTTACAACGATTTGTTAATATATTGACAACTACGACAATTTATTAATTAAGAATAAATATTTATAATGCAAAATATATAATAACCGCTTATATTCTTTGATATCTTTTTAACAATATTCGTATACCCTTATTGGAAATATAAATGTTACTTAATCATTACAGTTAGAGAAAACAAAAAAGGTAAACAATGGGAATCGAAATCTTACTGTTTCAAAAATGGCATGCATTGGTCTTAGATGTACCGTAAATTATGTTCAAATTTTTAATGGCATGCATATGTCAATCATGAATTATACTCTGACAAAAAAAATCTTTGAAATTGAAGGTATTATGCATAATTTGGTAAAAAGATATATTTGAACATAATTTCAAGATTTGAAAAGAGTAATTAGCATAATATCCGCAAATATAGGTCCAAAATCTAAACAACAAAGAGCTGAACTTATTCAAATAAAAAACAAATGAAAGTTTTTAACAAAATTAACAGTAAACTTGATCAATCTTAAGGTTACACCGAATCATTAGAATCACTCTCATCTTCTTCTGAGCCGTTATAATCTTCATCGTCTGATGATTCATGAAAACAAAGACTGCGAAAGATAAAGGAACACAATAGTTAAAACATCTTATAGTAATGATTCCATATTAATAATCTGTCATAGTATAGATGTTATAGATGAACTTACAGTGCAGGATCTGTAGTGAATGGTCTTGCTTCGTTACCAAGTAAAAGTTTAGAACATCTTATTTGAGACATTAGACAACGGTGACCTTTAAAAAAAAAAAGTAAGTGACAAATCTTATATTTGATCTATTGGCTTATCTAGTACAAAATGCTAATATATTGCTTAGTACCTTCAAAGACAGAGATTCTCCAAAACATAAGCAGACACAATACTGGTTCACTGGCATAGGAAGGACTCGCAACATATTGTTCCCATTTTTCCCGAAATTCAGAATATGTATCACCGACGGCAATACATTGAATTTGTTCGTTACTTTACAATAAACAAATTAACAATGGACAACTTCAGTGGTTTCTTCTATGTATTATTTTCAATGGCAAATATAAATCAAATGAGGTAGTACTTCTTTAAAAAATTTATAAACTTTTAACTTACTTGATGTCAATTACAGTAAAGCGAAGAACATCTTTCAGACCATTGAATCCAACTTCATTTTCCAGAAAAACAATTTTACGCGGTAGATTTACTCTTACCACCGTTCCACACAAATCTGAAATTGATTGAAAAGAGCAAAGAAATTAAAAAAACTATGAATCTAAGGAAATAATGTTTTATTAAAACTGGAAGTTAAACAGTATATTTAAATAAAATTACCAACACAACAATTTCTCTCATCTTCTGCGGCATTTTCAACTGTTAGTGCATCTATTAGATGGAAAAAGTTGTCTGGACATCTAGGAGGGATTCCAGTGATGCGAGTTTGGCTAGTGATCAATATTTCAGAAGAATTGTTACAATTCCTGTAAATATTCTGATTTTCAATAACCTGGAACTTGTAAAGAAGAAACCATCGTCCTTCTTGCAACAAATCTATGTACTGATCAAAGTAAAGCTGACTTCGGAGTTTAGCTTGAATTCTTGTTCCCTAAAATATATAAAAACTAATTTCAGATTTAAATATTAAGAAGAAGGATATAAATGGATTGTTACCTTCTCATCAACCAAGATCAAACAAATGTAGGTAGGCTGCATTATGATGATTTCGGGTATCCAGAGCCTCAGTACTTTAACAGCAACACTCAACCTATCTGTTGATGGATTCAAATCCTCTATGTATGCAACCATTTTTTGGTTTGGTTCTTGATTATTTTGGAGAAAGAAGAAAGATGATGAAAGGTGAGAGGTTAGAATATTTTAGATAATAGATATATAGTAAATGTTTTATCGTGAATGAAGTTTGAAGTTGCAAAAAAAATTAAAATATATATATATATATATATATATATATATATATATATCTAGAAAAGAGGAATATGAAAAGTGATTGGAAGTTACTTACAAATTTATGTCGGTTTTTTTTTTGTCAGTTCGAAATTGAAGTAATCAAGGCGAAGACTTTGAAAATAACAAAAAATTTATGTTTGGTGTATAATCCATACATGCAATGGTTAAATTTGATCGAAACTATCATTGTAATAGATTAATTCATATTTATATTGTACTAATACTAAATTAGACAGTCTGCTTGAATTGCAGTTTTTACTAATCGCATGGACTGCAATAAAAATTAGAATCAGTATAAATTTCTTTTACATTTATAGATACATGATGAAACTGATGCTACTTCAAAGTAGATTTCATCATCATATACTCCATTGAAACTATGATTCTTAGAAGTCTAATTCATCATCAATGTCTCTGTTGAAAGAGATCCTTATTTTACTATATTGAAGATTTCTAAATTAAATATTTGAGTACAATATTCTAAAGTATAGAAAAAAACTAAACAGTCAAATATCTAGTAAAATAAATTAAGTTTTGAACAAATAAATTATAAACAATAAAAATACCATATAAATAACCAAAGCAAAATAATATTAAAAACTGAACCAAATAAATAACCAACAAAGTTTTAAAATAAGCATTTAAAAATGCTTTTTATTGTTCAAAGGAAAAATGTGAAAATAATTGGAAACCAAACGTGGAGTAGGACTATGTTTTTCCGTGATCAACATCTTCACAGCTAATGACTTCATTCAAATCCTTGGTAGGATAATCTCCTTTATCTTCGGTGAAATCAGTAGACTGATCGGAACATTTTTTCTTGCTTGTAGATGATTGATCAATGTTTGGGTCGGTGGTTTCTGTTTTGCGCTTCGACGAAGGAGTTGAACTGGAAGAATGATCAGTTTCATAAGGCTCAGTGCCATTAGTAATCATCAGTGATGCCTGCACGTAAAAAAGTATATACATTAGATGTTTCTGATAGCACTATATAGATATATAGAAACTATATTTAATAAAAAAAGGCAAACCTGTTCAGAGGTGAGACTAATTCTGTCAATAGTATTTTCAGATGCTTCATTACTAATTTCCATGAATTTATTGTCTTCCCAGACATTAGCAACCTTGTAACTATCATTAGCACCAGAAAGATTGTCCCCACCAATACATATCAGAAATTGAAAGGTCTTCCCACACACAGCCTTAATCTGATCAGGGATCAAAGTAGGATCCGTAATCTGCATATTCGATATTGTGAATGATTCCATATTTTGTTAAAAATCTAACCAAGGAATTTAAAAATATACCTCTTCAAATGAACCATTTAGGATTTCAGCTGCGGAAACACCAACAATTTTTTATGCCCAACTATCAAACATGAAAATTTTGGTTTCACCACTCTTGTCCCAAACGTGGACATGTAATTTGTACCTAAAGAGGAATTAATCATCTAATAGATAAACCAACAAATATTCATATTTCAAAATATATGACAAATAATTAGAAGACTTACTTAGGCTCAATCAACGTGGCCCACTCGTTATAGGTTTCACACCTCCACCTTGGTTTGCTTGGTTTCTTAACATCTTCCACTTTAATTGACAGGTCCTCTTTATCAACCTTCTTATTACACTTTCGACAGCTAATGTAGAACCAACCCCAATCTGTATCGATTGCTGAAATAGTACATGCGATTCTACATTTTCCTACCTATCAAAATAATATTACATCCTTAAGCTTATAACTCATACATTTTCCAAAATAGATTATGTTAATATATTGTTAGACTATTAATAAATGTAAAATACCTCTGTTTCAGCAAGTACGTCAGCAATCATTTGCAAAGGAAAGTCAAGACCACTCTTGGAGCCAGACGGGTTACAAACTCTCTTTCCACCAGAATTGGTAATTGTTAAAGCCAATTGATCCGCAGGAAGACTAAAATGAAAAAGAGGAATAGTAAATCATAATGAAACATATTGTTGATTAATAATTTCATAGCTATTTGAATTTACATGTTCTGAAAAGCCTCCATCTCTGGTAACTGAGGATTGATCATCAAGATAGAAGAATCGAAAGCATTCTCAATGTATCGTTTTTCTGAAATGAAATATAAATATGATACAGTAGTTAAATGTTTTCTAAAAATACTTTTGATAAATATTCTGTGCCCTAGAAATTAAATGTATAAATATTATGCGTACTGTTACCTTTATAGCTGTTTTGTTTAACAAAGCGTAGGAAACACATAACCATTCCATCACTTGAATCATTGATAGCACGATCTAAAGCTTCAGCGTAGGTTTCCCATAGAGTACATGATAATCGTTTATCCCTAAATAAGAATTTTAACAGACATAGATTATATTAAAATAGTATAACGTATAAGCATGAAAATCTATATAAAATAGATTTTAAATAGTATAATGTATAAGCATGAAAATATATATATTATTTTTGTTATGAACAAAAAAAATCTAAAAATATATATTTAGATTTATAATATTACTCAGTGTCTCTTATCTCAAACTCAATTTTCTTCCTGGTAATGTTGTTACGACTTGTGATTTCTTCTAAACCTCCAGAACTGACTACTTGACCAATAACGTCTGTAAATATAAATAATACAACTATTAATAAAATCATCTTTGTAAATTAGTAACAAAATATATGTATTATGAAATTACCTAGCAGGAGATTTTTGTCAAGATTTCCAGCAAGTATACTATCAAACGATGTGAATGATAGGTAATGATCATCAGATACATTTTCAGAAGGAATAATTGTGGTACCATATCTGGTACTAATCTTATACTTAATAAGAGAAGGACGCAAGTAGGATGTACAGAGATTCAAACCAAAAGTTGATATAACTTTCCAAGATCCAGGCTTCAATTCAGATTCAAACTTTTTGATATGATCCTTTCTGATAGAAGCTCCTATTTTGTCACCCTATATAAAACAAAAAAAATACTCTTAGAATGAATTGATATTAATATATTAGCAAAAGAATAATAAATCTATACTTAAAATACATACTGTTTCGTCAGCGAGAATTAGTTCGAGTGATTCACCAAGTTTAGCGGTATTCATTTTCCAACTGTGGAGAATTTTGACTTGAATACACCAAGCGTTTTTGTATGGTTTTAGGTCTTTCAAAGGAGTGTAAGATAGGGGTAGAGCCATCATTTTGTGTAACGAAGTAAAAATCGTTATTTTAGTATAATAATCCAATAGAAAGTTCTCAATATATTTATAGTTACAATTCATTGATTTAGGTTATCACTTATAAGTTAAGATTTGATATCAGGAATATACGCAAAATATATTTACTTGCTTGATTCGTTACAACTGATAAACGAATATTCCTTTGAAAATTTGATCGTAAAAGATTAGTTCATAATTGTAACATCGGAAATCAAGGAATTAAACAAAATATGGTAACTTGAATATTCGTTTTATAAGATTTTAACTGAATCAGAAAAATTTCCTTTTAAATTAATATTTGTTATGATATGTTTCGGTAATTAAGTAAATATTCAAATTCTTCGGTATTAAAATTTATGAAATCAGAGTGTTTGCCTATAACGAATGGGTTTGTTTGGGATCTTAATTAACTAATCTTGAATTAAATAATAAACTGGATCCGAAAAATATTATTCTCGAACACAAACAGATCCGGTGGTTATTTTCCTTCTATTGTCGGTTTTTTTAAGGATCCGCGTCCCGACCCGTTTTTTTAAAGTAATCGACCGAGGGCATTTTCGTCATTTGTCAAAATAGAAACTATAGGTTAGTTAGATTAAATTTTGTGATTCTCTAATCATTTTTAATGAAAAATCTATCAAAACCAAGTCATGATCCATTTTTACTCTAGAGAGTACTTCTGCTTTAATAGTATAGATGCTTCAAAGCTATATTTTTAAGTTTTATTTTAAGGCCTAAAATTAATAAACATATAAATATGCCCAAATAAAAGTAATGCAAGATAAGTTTTTTCCATTTAACCCAATTGATTGGTAAAAAAATAGGTCATCCCATAGATTGAGCCGGCCCTGTATATATATATATATATATATATATATATATAGACTATGTAGTAGTAAATTACATAAACACTGAAACATGTAGATTACTGATTTTAGTTTTTATTTATTAATAATCATTATATCGAACCCGATATATGATGAGCATAACAACAAATCCAAGCATCTTCCAGTACCAAACACTTACATATATAGTATTTGAAACCCCACACAACACCCCATTTATTATATTGAAAAACATCTTAAGTAATACATCGAGATACTGATGATGGACTGTGATGATGGTATTGGCATTGATAATGACGGTTAAGCTTTGGTGACGTGGCCTTCAATATCAACAACCATGTTCTTGACGAATTTCATGAGGCCGCTTGGTTCGGGAAAGTCATCGTTGCGCTTCTCCCATATCATAGTGATCTTGCAGACGCAGCTATTCGCAGATTTGGGAATAAATTCGTAAATGACATCAAACACTTTGAGATGCTCCATCGGGTGACCATCCAGTCCTCTTTTCGTCAACGTTTTGTTCGCATCATCTATCTCTCTCCTTTCTTTGAACGTGGCCGGCTTTCCATCTTTCAAAAAACATGTGCTTAATTATTAGTTACAGTTTTCAACATCGTACCATCAGGATAGATATGATCACAAAAAAAATTCTACGGACTAATTGTTTTGTTTAGATATTCCCTGTATAGGTTGTTGAAGTCACGGTGTTTGGGCTAGTTAAAGAATGTATTGTTAAGTTTAACTCTCTGTAGGGTGTGATTCACTAACTATGATTGAATTCTGGAGCAAGTTGTCTACAAATTTGTTCAACTATATATGTTTGTTGTTTGTTTATAGGAACTTCTAGAAATTTCATTAATGATCATATTTCATATTTTGGAATATTACCAAAACCCTATAGTTCATAGATACGCCATAATACGTGTCATTGTGTGTGTGTGTATAAAGTGTTAGATGTACTGTATATAGAGAGATAGTATAAGTAATGTATACCATATGTGTAGTTCCAACTCCTGATAGACCCGTGAGAGTCATGTTCGCCTTCGTGAACAACGACATGTTGGATGTGTTGGCCGATGGCGTCAGGGAAGAGATGGTTCTCGCTCTTCCAGCTCTTGTAATGTCTGTCCGCCGATCCTTTCAACGGAACCTCCGTGACGTATGTTCCCGACGTCGGCATTTCTTTTCCTCTATCGTTTTTAAGCTTCCCTTGTTTTTTTTTTTCTTCTATGCTTTCTTTTAGTGATCGATGAGATTATACTTGTCGACGCCTAGATTTATATAGTGAACGTGACAGTTAAAAGTTAAATGGTTTCTACAGCTAAAATATTCTCCTGGTTTTTTAACCCTAGCTAGACTATTTAAACACTATATATTCCGACCACGTTATTTAGGTAGGTAGTTGGCACATCATCTTTTAAAAAGTAATTATGCAACACTTCACGCCCCATACACATTAATCATGGGGACAATTATCGTATACATATGATACTTTAAACGAATACATGAAAGCGAAGTGTTTAAAAATTCTTAAGCGGTCGTCTTTACTCGACGAATGCTCGATCGGTTCTCTTTTGTAAGGTACGTATATAAAAAAAAGTTGTTAGGACATCTCCAATTCACTCTATTTTAGAGTCAAAACTTTATTATAGAGCAATAATTGCTCCAGATTGCTTTATATATAGAACAATTCTATTCTCATTTTTTTTTTTTTTACACTAACCAATGTTTTATTATAAGATTACTCTATTATAAAGGAAAAAATAGAGATATACATTGGATTGTTCCTTAAAAAATAAAAATAAAAATTATTTTTTACAAATTATAATTATTTATTTATTTTTTTAAATCTGCTTCACTGAACAAATGACACATATCTTGTTTGTTGAGAGTATCGTTTCTCAAGTTACTCTACAAAGAAACGTTTCTCCTTTTTATTCTCTTCTCTCTTATTTTTAATATTTTTAATAAGAGTATTAGTAAGAGAATCTGCTAGTAAAGATGGTCTTATTTCATATTGTTTTTTAAAAATATATATCCATTTTAATGCTCCATTTTGTAGTATCTTTTTGTTGTTTGAGTTTTTTTTTTCACTAAATACTATTAAATGAAAAAAGTACAAAATCACAATATAATACTCTTGTTGTATTCTTCACTTCACTACTCAGGTCAGCTCCCTCTCTCTTAAGGTTTCTCCTCCTCTGTTTTAACAAGAGCGCAAAGAGTAACATTTACTCTCTCTCTCTCTCTCTCTCTCTCTCTCTCTGAAACAACCCTTCCCGTTTTTTTTTTTTAATACCTTAATTTACTAGTGGTCCCATACCCACTAACATCCTAACAACAATCAATAACCGCGGATAACCAAATAAAACAGTTTCCATTAATCCAATAAGAATACCAACAGCAATAATCCAATAACCAATAACGAAATAGCAAAGTTCCAACATCCTACAATACTCTATCAACTCAATACTAGCAACCTAACAATAGCTAGACCACAATCAATCAAGCCTCTAGAACATCCTCCTCCTCATTGCCTTTGATTCCACGATCACACTTTTCCTTTACCTGCACACCACAAACAACAATCGAGATGCATAAGTATTATCATAAATACTTAGTGAGGCCGTCCTCCCATCTACTAGGTTATGCACATAGCATATGAGACCCTCATGTTTAAGCAAAACAAACAACACACAACAATACATCAAACCAGGAAAGCAAGTCTCGGCTGAGATCAGTGTCGACCGATGCCTCACGGTGTCGATCGATGCTACAAATAATGGTGTCAACCGATGCTAAACAGTGTCGACCGATGCTAAACAGTGTCGACCGATGCCCCTCAAAGTGGTGTCGACCGATGCTTCCTAGTGTCGATCGATGCCTCTTCTGCATACACGATCTGCGCGAATCCGAACATCGAACTCTCCTTCCAAATCTTCTCGAATCCGTCTCAAACTCACCCAAATACCACGGAAATCACTAGGAATCACAAAAGCAACGAACCCAAACAACAAAACAACACAAACAACAAAGAAAACACCCAAACAAGAGAGATCTCATGCTTAGATCAACCATGGTCAAGCACTCACCTCAAGAACAGGAGATTGGATTTAGAAACGTGGGAACCAACACCTCCAGAAGCTCCCCCTTCGTTTCCAGCAACAGCTAACACTTCTACAGCCTCAGATCTCTCCAAAATCTCCAAGAACAAGCCCAGAAAATCTCAGAAACATTTTTTCTCTCTTTTATCTCTTTTCTCTCTTTCTTTTCACTCAACGGCGACAACAATGAGACTTCCCCAAAACCCTTAATTCGTCTCTTAACACCTTAAATGTGATTTAGGGATTTTAATTGAACCAAACCGAACCAATCAGCAATTAAAACGAATCCGACCAAACCGGAACACATGGTGTCGATCGATGCCCCCAAGGGTGTCGATCGACACCCACACCAAAATTACAAAATTGGTTCGCGGATGTTACAATTCTCCCCCACCAATATGGATTCGTCCCCAAATCCCGCAATACCGTCCATCTGCCAAGGACCTTCGTGCCACCGTCAGCACGGCCTGCACGTCCCCAGACCGGACTAAACACCGTCAGCCAAGGTTTCCCGTGCCACTGTCGCAACAGCCCGCACACCTCCGACTGACCCTCGAGGTCTCCCTCTAGCCAATATACTCGCATCATAAACACTATTTGCTCACAACTCAGTGCTTCCCCCGTCTGTGGTCGCAACCAACGAATCATGCCGGCTCGCTATCAGGCCAACCGCCTTAAGCTACGGCATCCAGGAAGTCACTCATACACACTTCCCCCGCTCTCGGGTTGCAACCCTCGAGACATACCGGCTCACTGCCGAGCCTCGGCTCACAGCTACGGTATCCAGGGAGCCTCACATATCCCGCTCTTGGGTCGTCACCCTCAAGCGCGCTCTCGGATCGTCATCCGAAGCAACATACCACTCCCACTCTCTGGCCACAAAGTCCATCGAGCTATCGGTATCACGTGAGTTGGGCCCGCACGGCCTTGAGCAAAACAAATACTGATGCCAACGAGTATCTCCCGGCTAGATCTACCTCAACATTTCCACAAAACTTTCCTTTTTTAGAAACTTTCTGATTCTGGAAACCTTCCTTTTGTGGAAACTTTCTATTTATGGAAACTTTCCAAAAATAGAAACCCGAGCTATTTCTCTTTTCTCATGACAACAACAGTCAAACATAAAGAAAAATACTCATCTTATTAATCTCAAAAATGTCATAATCGTTACAATCTCAACGAAATTACATCAGAAAAAGCAAAAATACAACAACCATAGCCATCAACCCGCATCCTGAGCACCACCTCATCTTGATACTTAGTCGCACAACCAACCACCCCTAAGCGACCAAATATCAAGAGAGATGGGCTGGAATACTCCGTACCCGCTCCAGCCACGGACTACAACTTGGACCCGGCTAGACAAGCTCAAATCGCGGTCTGCTTCTCAAACCACTTCTTAAACCTTGCCTTCATCCTCGCCTCGGGCTCCCAAGTCTGCTCCTCTACTCCGTCACAATCCCACAAGACTCTCATCAAAGGAATCTTCTTCTTCCGAAGTTCCTTGACTCTCCTCTCGAGCACCCTCAATGGTCTCGCCTCTAAAGTCATGTTAGGCTGAAGATCCTCAGGGATCTTAGCCAACAACTGATCACCCTCGTGAAGACACTTCCTCAGCATCGACACATGAAATACCTTGTGAACGCACGCATAACCTCAGGCAACTCCAAACGGTATGCCACTGGTCCCACCCGCTCAACCACTCTGAACGGACCCATGTACCTCGGACTCAACTTAGTCTCCGTCAATGACCTGTTCGGACCCCGTAACATGGCCATCTTGAGGTACACTCTATCACCAACCTGAAACTCAAGATCCTTTCTCCTCTTATCAGCATAGCTCTTCTGCCGATCCTGAGCCTCCTTCATGTTCAGCCTCAAAACCCGAATCTTCTCCGAGGTCTCCTGAACAAAATTTGCACCAAATATGCTCCTCTCCCCCCCCACCTGAGTCCAACATAATGGTGTACGACACGGCCTCCCATACAAGGCCTCATAAGGAGCCATCCCAATACTAGTCTGGTAGCTGTTGTTATAAGCAAACTCCACCAAGCTCAAGTGATCTTCCCAATGACCACCCCAATCCAGTACACACATCCTCAATAAATCCTCCAAAATCTGGATCGTCCTCTCTGACTGACCGTCCGTCTGAGGATGATAGGTTGTACTCATATGCACCTTCGTGCCCATCTCTGCCTGAAATGCCTTCCAAAACACCAAGGTGAACTTGGAATCTCTATCAGACACAATACTAGCAGGCACACCATGCAGTCTGACTATCTCCCTCACGTACTTCTTGGCCAAAACCGCTGCTCCATCAGTTTTCTTGATGGCCAGGAAATGCGCAGACTTAGTCAAACGGTCCACAATGACCCAAATAGCATCAAACGTCCTAGACACAGGCAAACCCACCATGAAGTCCATCGTGATCAAATCCCACTTCCACTATGGAATAGGCAAACTCTGTAATAAACCACCAGGAACCTGATGCTCCGCCTTCACCAGCTGGCAAGTATCACACTTCGCCACCCAGTCGGCTACGTCCTTCTTCATCCCGACCCAGTGATAATACCGCTTGAGGTCACGGTACATCTTGGTCGCCCCTGGATGAATAGAGAACTTGCTCGAATGAGCCTCTCTCAGTGCCTCAAATCCTCACCCTTGGGCACACAGATCCGACCATGCACAAGGATAGTACCATTAGCAGAAACCTGATACTCTGCACCCGCAGCCTTAGAGGCATTCACCAGCCCCTCATCGCTCTCCTGAGCTAACCTCACTCTGCTCAACAAATCCGATCTATCAGCTGCCTCCAAACCCAAAGGTTCCTGTGAGATAGCACACAAACTCAATGCACAAATCTCACCTACCAACGCCTCCATATCCTGCTCCTGAGCCGAAGCCACCCGCTTCCGACTCAAGGCATCTGCAACCAGGTTAGTTTTACCAGGATGGTAAGCTATGTCCAAATCATAATCCGCTACTAACTCCATCCAACGCCTCTGCCTCAAATTCAGCTCAGGCTGAGTAAAAATGTACTTTAGACTCTTGTGATCTGTAAATACTTGTACCTTCCCACCATACAGATAGGATCTCCAAATCTTAAGAGCAAAGATCACTGCTGCCATCTCCAAATCATGAGTAGGATAATTAGCTTCATGCTTCCGCAACTGCCGCGAATCATAGGCTATAACCTTCCCCTGCTGCATAAGTACACAACCCAACCCCACTCTAAAAGCGTCTGTATACACAACATAAGGCTCTTCCTGCTCAGGCAGTGCTAACACCGGCGTGGTAGTCAACATCTGCTTGAGACTTGCAAAACTTGCCTCACACTCTGGTGACCACACAAACGGGACATCCTTCCCTGTAAGCTTAGTCATCGGCTGAGCCATACTCGCAAAACCCCGAACAAACCTCCTGTAGTAACCTGCTAACCCCAGGAAACTCCGAATCTCAGTGGCACTCTGCGGCCTCAGCCACTCCCTAATGGACTGAATCTTCTCTGGGTCCACTGAAACTCCCTCTGCAGAAACAATGTGTCCTAAGAACCCCATCTCACGCTGCCAGAAACTGCACTTACTCAGCTTAGCAAATAACTTCTGCTCCCGCAGCTTCTCCAACACTGCTCTCAAATGTACTGCATGCTCCTCAGGACTCTTAGAATATACCAGGATGTCGTCGATGAAAATGATGACTGACACGTCCAGAAACTCCTGGAACACGCTGTTCATCAATCTCATAAACGCAGCTGGCGCATTTGTCAACCCAAACGGCATCACCACAAACTCGTAGTGCCCATATCTCGTCCTGAAGGCCGTCTTCCTCACATCTGCCTCATGTATAGGAATCTGATGATATCCTGATGCCAAGTCGATCTTGGAGAACCAAGTAGCACCCCTCAACTGATCCAACAACTCATCAATCCTCGGGAGAGGGTACTTGTTCTTCACAGTAACTCGGTTCAAACCCCGATAGTCAATACACAACCAAAAACTCCCATCCTTCTTCTTAACAGACAACACCGGAGCTCCCCACGGTGAACAACTAGGACGGATAAAACCCTTGCTCAACAAATCCTCCAGCTGCTTCTTCAGCTCTGCCATCTCTGCTGGAGCCATCCTGTAAGGAGCCTTGGATAACGGCATCGTCCCCGGTTCCAGCTCAATAGTAAAAGGATCCGACCGAGATGGTGGTAATCCCTGCAATGACTGGAACACATCCTCAAAGTCCTCCACAACCGGAATACCGCTAACCGTAGACTTTTTCACTGACTCTAGCATAGATATAGTAACCAGATAAGCCTCACGGCCCTTCTCCATCATCTTCCCTGCCTGAACGGCTGAGATCACGAGACTCCCCGAAGTCGGTCTAATGCCCTGAAAAACCAACTTCCCTCCTGGACGCTCAAACTCCACTCTACCCCGATAGCAATCCAAATGTACCTTATACCGATGCAACCAATCCATACCAAGAATAACATCATACAACTCCACTGGACTGATAAGCAAATCCGCTGGCCACGACTCTCCTGCGATCTGAATATCAACTCCTCCATCTCGTCCAATAACCCTCAGGAACTTGCCTCCCGCAACTCTGACAACTCCTGAACGCTCTCCAGAATCCCCTCTGATCCCCGCACTCTCGGCACACTCCGGAGTAATGAAGCTATGAGAAGCTCCAGAATCAAACATAACATGGGACTTAAACCCGCCCACCAACAAGGTCCCTACACAAACCTCATGTGTTGAGAACCTAACACTTGACCACAAGCAAAAACAAATATAATCTGAACTATTGAATTGACTAAGTTCGAATCTCAGAAGTTATACCTGTGATCGCTCCTGCACTAGTGCCACCGGGCTCCTGGGTCGAGTACACCTGTGACGTCGGCTCGATCCAACCGACCGGCTGCACACCGTGCTGCACAGCCTGTTGCATCCCTGGCTGAGCTCCAGCCTGCAACACTGCTACTGCCCTCTGCTGCAACTTGGGACAACGAGGCTTTATGTGCCCCGTCTCTCTGCAATAGTAACACACTCGGGTATCTATCCGCAGCTCCGTCACCGCCCGCTGCTCTGTCACTGCCTGCTGCTCACCTCTCTGTGGACAGCTAGTCACCTTGTGGTCCCTGCTACCACACCCAAAGCATCTCGCACCCCCGTGCCTTGATCTCTGCATAACATCAAACTTCCGCTTCTGCCCCTGCGCAGGCTTGCCGCCCTTACTAGGAACAGAAGGCGGCTGAGACTGCTGTGGCTGCACCGAAGAACTGACCACAACCACCTGTGACCTCAAGTCATCCTCTATCCCAGCTGCAACCTCAACCAACTCCGCTCTCGTAGCATAGCTCCTCACTCTGCACCGAGTCCTCAAATCATCCCGCAGAGCCAACAAAAACCTCTGCACCTGAGCCGACTCTAGCTCCCATGCCCTGCCTGCATACCCCACAAGCCGACTGAACTCTGCATCCAGCTCCCGCACTGTACGGTCCCCCTAAGTCAACCCCAAGAACCGTGCCTCCATACGATCAAGAGCCTCCTGAGGAAAATACTTGGAGTTAAACTCCCTCACAAAATCTCCCCAAGACATACCCCGCTGCACCCTCCGTGCTGTCACCGACCTCCACCAAACACGTGCATCTCCTAACAAGTAAAACACTGCCAGATCCACCCTGTACCGGTCGGGACACCTAAGCGAAAGGAAAATATCCTCCATCCTCTCTCTCCACTCATCCGCTACACTCGGATTGGTACTTCCTGAGAAATACCCTGCTCCCACATCCCGCAGCTGTTCCATCATCCGCACATACTGAGCATCCACTACCTTGGCCCCCGGCTGCACACCTGCCTGCAAACCCGCCACAGGCTGCACCGCTGGAACCTGCCCACCAACCACTAGCGGCACTACTGGATCCTGCCCACCAGCCACTGGCGGCACTACTGGATCCTGCCCACCAACCACTGGCGGCACAACTGCTGGAAGTCGCTGCAAAACCTGAGCTAGCAAGTCCATCAAGACATCCTCCCTGCCCAGAGCACCCTCAGCTGCAACCCCCACACCCGGGGGCAACACCGTGACCGACACTGGGCCCATCCGCCCTGCCGTCACCCAAACCAGCCTGGTCTCCAGACACACTAGGATGAACCTGTGACTCCGCCACCTCCTCACTGGCCATGCTCTGGGTCACACTCACACTGGCCTCAGGAACCTGACCTCGTCCCCGACCACGACCACGACTACGCCCACGACCACGACCACGACCGCGACCAACAGCATCCTCACCTCTAACCATCTGTATCATCCAAGAACAGAAGGCTAAGCAAACAATAATTCTAATACACAAAAACACAACTTACCGTGGAATCACAAAACAGGCTCGAAGAGGATGTTCTAGGACTTCATGCCACACACAATTGACCGACTCACACAATCAATTATAGCATGGAATCCTAAACATCAACAGCAAAAACACAATGAACCCTAGACCTAGAACCGTAAGGGCTTTGATACCAAAATGAAACAACCCTTCCCGTTTTTTTTTTTTTAATACCTTAATTTACTAGTGGTCCCATACCTAGTAACATCCTAGCAACAATCAATAACCGCGGATAACCAAATAAAACAGTTTCCATTAATCCAAAAAGAATACCAACAGCAATAATCCAATAACCAATAACGAAATAGCAAAGTTCGAACATCCTACAATACTCTATCAACTCAATACTAGCAACCTAACAATAGCTAGACCACAATCAATCAAACCTCTAGAACATCCTCCTCCTCATTGCCTTTGATTCCACGATCACACTTTTCCTTTACCTGAACACCACAAACAACAATTGAGATGCGTAAGTATTATCATAAATACTTAGTGAGGCCGTCCTCCCATCTACTAGGTTATACACACAAGCATATGAGACCCTCATGTTTAAGCAAAACAAACAACACACAACAATTACATCAAACCAGGAAAACAAGTCTCGGCTGAGACCAGTGTCGACCGATGCCTCATGGTGACGATCGATGCTACAAATAATGGTATCGACCGATGCTAAACAGTGTCGACCGATGCC